>NC_134356.1:94736603-95036603 GCF_048569485.1 Anomaloglossus baeobatrachus | reverse complement strand
TTTTCGTCACATATTGGACTTCATGTTAGTACCAAATTTAGGACAATATGTTTTGCGTTTATTGAAGAAAAAAATTGAATATTGGCAAAAATTTTGAAAATTTAGCAATTTTCAACTTTTGAATTTTTATACCGTTAAACCAGAGATTTCTGTGACACAAAATAGTTAATAAATAACATTTCCCACATGTCTACTTTACATCAGCACAATTTTGGAAACAAAATTTTTTTTTGTTAGGAAGTTAGAGGGGTTCAAAGTTTATCAGCGATTTCTCATTTTTACATCAAAATTTACAAAACCATTTTTTTAGGGACCACATCACATTTGAAGTGACTTCAATAGGCCTAGATGACAGAAAATACCCAAAAGTGACACCATTCTAAAAACTGCACCCCCCAAAGTACTCAAAACCACATTCAAGAAGTTTATTAACCCTTCAGGTGCTTCACATGAACAAAAGCAATGTGGAATGAAAAAAAGCAAAAATTAAATTTTACCTAAAAATGTTGCTCTAACCCAAATTTATTCACTTTTAGAAGAACTAACACAACAAAATGGACCCCAAAACTTGTTCCCCACTTTCTTATGAGTGCGCCGATACCCCACATGTGGTCAGAAACCTCTGTTTGGACAAATGGGAGGGCTCGGAACAGAAGGAGCAATATTTGAATTTTGGAAAGCAAATTTGGCTGAAATAGATTGCGGGCACCATGTTGCATTTACAGGTCCGCTAAGGTACCTAAACAGAAGAAACCCCTCACAAGTGACACCATTTTGGAAACTAGACCCCTCAAGGCCTCTATCTAGGGGTATAGTGAGCATTTTAGATCCACAGGTACTTCACAGATTTTGTTAACGTTACGTTGTCATATTGAAAATTTTAATAATTTTCTCAAAAATGTTGCTTTAGCATCAATTTTCTCACTTTTTCAAGAGGTAATTCCAAAAATTTGACCTCAAGGTTTGTTAACCACTTTTTTATGAGCGCGGTGATACCTCACATGTGGTCTGAAACCTTTGTTTGGACAAATGGGAGGGCTTGGAACGAAAGGAGCAATATTTGAATTTTGGAAAGGAAATTTGGCTGAAAAAGATTGCGGGCACCATGTCACATTTGGAGGACCCCTAAGGTACCTAAACAGCAGAAACCCCACACAAGTGACCCCATTTTGGAAACTAGGCCCCTCAAGGAATTTATCTAGATGTTTGGTGAGTACCCTGAACCCCCAGGTGCTTCACAGAATTTTATAACGTTGAGCCATGAAAAAAAAAAAAAAAAATTTTACCACAAAATTGTTATTTCAACCAGGTAGCTTTTTTTTTTACAAGAGTAAAAGGAAAAAATTCAGCATAACATTTATTGTGCAATTTCTCCTGAGTTTGGCGATACCTTATATGTGGTGGAAATCAACTGTTTGGGCGCATGGCAGGGCTCGGAAGGGAAGGAGTGCCATTTGACTGCAAAATTGGCTGGAATCAATAGCGGACGCCAGGTTGCATTTGGAGAGCCCCTGAGGTGCCTAAACAGTGGAGGTCCCCCACAAGTGACTCCATTCTGGAAACAAGACACCTCAAGGCTTTTATCTAGGTGTATAGTGAGCAGTATGAATCCACGAATACTTCACAGAATTTGATAAGCTTAGGTTGCCATATTGAAAATTTTCATTTTTTTCACAAAAATGTTGCTTCAGCATCAAATTTCTCACTTTTTCAAGAGACAACAACAAACCGTGGACCCAACAGGTTGTTATCCAATGTCTTATGAGCACAGGGATACCCCACATGTGGCCAAAAACCTCTGTTTGGATAAATGGGAGGGCTTGGAATGGAAGCAGCACCATTTGAATTCTGGAAAAGTTGAAATAAATTGCGGGCACCATGTCACATTTGCAGGGCCCCTTGGGTACCTATACATTAGAAACCCCCCACAAGTGACCCCATTTTGGAAACTGGATTTTATTCAGGAGTATAATAAGCATTTTGAATCCACAGGTACTTCACAAAAATGTTGCTGTAGCAACCAATGTCTCACTTTTAGGCTATGTGGCCATGAGCCAGCGACACGGCGTCTAGTACACAGTGTCAGCCTCCTGCAGAGATGTGAGTGTTGTCCACGGGAGAACGCAGCTGCCCATGCCCACGATTTGGGTTCAGGCCGCTGTGGAGCTCTATGCTACCTGCAGAGAACACTCATCTCCGCAGCATAAATTGACATGCTGAGGCTCGGGAAGCTGCGCCACAGGTCAGTTTATGTGGCGGAGAAAAGAAGCACATTGGGCAAGCACATTGGGCATGGGATTTCTAAAAATCCTTCCACTGTGCTTCTACTGCACAATGCAGCGTTATGGACGCAGGGAAAACACTCTGCGCCCAAAACGCTGCAAATCCCGATTGTGGGCGCACAGCCTAAAATGCTACAATGGATGAATGGATACATGTCAAACATATATAACGTCCCACCCCCTGCATATTCTAAGCTGGCGCCCTTTAGTGCCTTTCATGTGGCACTAAAGGGTGCCTAGCCTTGTATTTAGTCCCCCAAAAAAATAATAATTAAAATAAACGACGTGGGGTCCCCCCCATTTTTGATAGCCAGCTAGGGTAAAGCAGACAGCTGTAGCCTGCAAACCACAGCTGACAGCTTCACCTTGTCTGGTGATCAATTTGGAGGGCTCCCCAGGCGTTTTTTTTAAAAAAAAAAAAAAACGTGGGGTCCCCCCCAAATTAGATCACCAGCCAAGGTGAAGCGGACAGCTGGGGTCTGGTATTCTCAGGGTGGGAAGAGCCATGGTTATTGGACTCTTCCCAGCCTAAAAATAGCAGGCCGCAGCCGCCCCAGAAGTGGCGCATCCATTAGATGCGCCAATCCTGGCGCTTCGCCCCAGCTCATCCCGCGCCCTGGTGCGGTGGCAGACGGGGTAATATATGGGGTTGATACCAGCTGTAATGTCACCTGGCATCAAGCCCTGGGGTTAGTGATGTCACGGCATCTAAACAGATACCCGACATCACTAACCCAGTCAAGTAATAGACAAAAAAAAAAAGACAAAAAAAAATTTATTTGAAAAAAAAACTCCCCGAAACATTTCTCTTTCCCCAATTTATTGAAAATAAAGAAATTACGGTCGCTGTAATCCGCTGTAATCCGTGAGGTCCCACGCCGACTCTGGATCTTCTAGAATATGGGGGGCACGTTCAGGGAACGTATCCCCCATTTTCTGGAAGAGCAAGCTCTCCATGAGCAGTGTGGGTGCAGTAATCTGAGAATACTGCACTCACACTGCCCCGGTCCAACTTAGGGCAGAGTGACCTGCAGTAACCTCATTCCAGAATATGAGGGGCACGCTCACAGAACGTACCCCCCATTTTCTGGAACAGCAGTCTCTCCATGTGAGGACCACACTCCTCACATGGAGAGACTGCTGATTACTGCACTCACTCTCCCCCGGTCCACAGTGGAGCAGCCTGTGCATCAGCGACGTCAGCGTCCCTGCAAGACTGACGTCGCTGATGCACAGGCTGCTCCACTGTGGACCGGGGGAGGAATCCAGCTGACAGCCGCTGTCTGCGCATGCGCCGTCAGCATTCAAGAAGGAGGCGGCGTGATCGCGGGACGGATCACCAGACAGGTAACGTATGACCGGGGGCTGGGGGGGGGGTGATGGGGGGTGATGGGGGGTGACCTAGTGGGACCTGGGGGGACCTGGGGACACCTTTCTGCCGCATGTGACGTGTCACATGCGGCAGAAAGAGCAGAATGAATGCGGGGGAGGGGGGGTGGCTCTGGAGACCCGGAGGGGGCTCCGGTGACCAGAGGGCTCCGGTGGACCGGAGGAGGGGTCAGGGGGAGGACATTTCCCTCCGATCTGAAATGTTTGATCATTTCAGATCGGAGGGAAATGAATGCAGAGCCGGCGGCGGCAGTTTTCAGCGCGCGTCGGCGCCATCTTGCACGCTCCGGAGGGGGGCTCTGAAGAACTGGAGGGGGCTCCAGGGACCAAAGAGCTCCGGTGTACCGGAGGAGAGGTCAGGAGGGGGACATTTCCCTCCGATCTGAAATGTTTGATCATTTCAGATCGGAGGGAAATGAATGCAGAGGCGGCGGCGGCGGGAGTTTTCAGCGCGCGTCGGCGCCATCTTGGATTTTCCGGAGGGGGGGGGGGGGGGTTGGATGGATTTCTCCGGTACCGGGGGCTTTGGGGGCACTAAGGGCTCACATTTATTTCTCATCTGACATGTTTGATCACGTCAGATGAGAAATAAATAAATTTTACCAGCCATTTTTTTTTTTTATGTTGTCGCCGGTATACGGTGTATACCGGCGATCGCATTAACGGGGTGCATACAAAACACCCCGATTCATAATCTGGGGGGTCTCAGCTACCCCCGGTAGCTGAAACCCCCGAGATTTTTCGTCACTGGGGGGCGCTACAGGGTTTTTCCGGCCTGACGTCTCAAGACGTCGGAACAGAATAAGTACCCTCTTTTTCCGACGTCTTGAGACGTTAGGCCGTCGCTATGGGGTTAAATCCCAAAGCATAGTTCTTGATCAATCTGGCGATATCAAATTGATGAATATTCAAAGTCCTCCGGCCGAACATATAGATAAACCGAAAACACATGCAGGACGTATCCAGCAGAAGACTCCTAATAAAATGATAAAAGAAAAACATATAAATATATAATAATAAAAACAGAAGAAAAGAAACCCCCTCAAAAAGAAAAAACCCCGACCATCACAAAAATGAGGTATAAGAGATGTTTTCATTTAAACCCATAGGGTGAAGAGTTTTTAGAGTCCAAATCCATCTAGCCTCCATCCTGGCCAGTCTCTGGCTAATCTTGCCACCACGGATATTAGAGTCAAGATGGTCGATACCCCTGACCCGTTACAACGTTGGATTAGACTGATGATATTGTCTAAAATGACGTGGGATAGTTTTTAGAGATGAAATGTCTTGGCAATCTGCTGCTGCAATAATCCCATTTATGTGCTCACGAATGCGCACCTTAAATTGCCTAGTCGTCAGACCAACGTAAATTTTGGGGCAGGGGCAGGTGGCATAATAGACCACCGCCGTCGTAGTACAGGTGATGTGTTTTTTAATGGAAAAAGTATGTGCCCCCATGGAGTCGGGGAATGAATTGGTCCTGTCCACATTTGGACAGGCTACACACCGGCCACAGGGTGCACAACCAGTACGATGGGTCACAGGGCCAAATGGAGAAGGCTGAGCGACTCCCTCATAGTGGCTGGCAACAAGATGGTCGCGTAAATTTCTAGATCTCCGGATACTCAACATGGGCCTGTCTGGAATTATTTTGGCCAAGATCGGATCGGCCTGTAAGATGGGCCAAAATTTCTGCAGACACGATCTCATCGCTGGAAATTGACCATGATAATCTGTGACAAATCTTAAAGTATCACATACTTGAGATCTCTTGGGAGCGTATAACAGGGAATGACGAGTAGAATGTCTTGCCCTGTTATAGGCTCTCTTGACACATCGCCTACTATAACCCCTTGCATAAAATCTCTGCTTAAGGTCAACGGCTCTTTTCTCGAAGTCCAAATCAGTGGAACAGATCCTACGGAGTTGCAGGAACTGGCCCACTGGAATGGACCGGATCATATGGCCAGGATGGGATGAGGACGCATGCAATAGCATGTTCCCCGCAGTCTCTTTCCGATAGATTTCGGTTTGAATGGTATTATTAAGATCCTTTTTGACTGTAACATCAAGGAAATCGATGGACTGCGTGTGGTGGGTATAGGTGATGCGGATATTCAAATTATTGGAGTTGAGAGTTTTCATGAACTCATGGAGTTCAGCCTCCGTACCCTGCCAGATCAAAAAGATGTCGTCGATGTACCGTGTCCAAAAGAGGACACGGTCCATCGACGGCAGCTGATCCGACAGGAAGAGGTCCCTCTCCCACAGCCCCAGGAACAGGTTGGCATAGGAGGGGGCAAAAGAGGCCCCCATAGCTGTTCCCTGGAGCTGCAGATAGAAGGACCCCTGGAAGACAAAACAACTTTTTTGTCTTCAAGGGGTCCTTCTATCTTCTATCTGCAGCATACATGTTTAGTGCGCATGTGTGTGTGCACATGCCCACGTGCACGTATGGCATGTGTACAATGTGAGCATGTGGCCCAGAGTGTGTTTGTGTGTATGTTTGTGTGCGTGTGTGTGTGCGTGTGTGTGTGTGTGTATGACCACGTGTGTTGTGTGCATGCGCACACGTGAGAAAGTGTGTGAGCACATGTGTGTGTGTGGGTGTGCTTATGTATGCATGGGTGTGTGGGTTGTATGCGCACACATGCATATTCACATGGAACACCGTGGCTCTGTATAATAACATTTTCAATACTTGGTGTTTTTGTTATTTTGTTATATGTCCTTTTGTAATTGCCCTGTTGGATATTACCATCTATCTGAAGTCTTAATTGTACTTCTATTCTTATTTCTAATATGAGATATGGCTCGAGCTATAACTCCTAAATAATACTGAATACTAATGCATAATACAATATTCTATGTGACTGCACTCTTATCCATATGAGTATGAGAAATGTCAGGCGGGGGGGCGGCGCGACGCGCGACAAGCATCCCTGGTTGCCCTGGACATTGCGCGCGTCATGGAGACGCTAATTCTTTGTGATCCACACCGATTGGCGGACGCCTCCTTTTTAACTCACACTTCCCCTCACTGTACCACGCCCTCTGACGAAGGCTTCACAGCCGAAACGGCCGTCGGGTTGGACGCAGGCTCCGTCTGATCTCCACACTTTTCCAGGTAATAGCTGCATTATCCAACTACTGTCCCCTTGATGTTTGGGGCGCTGGGGTCCCTTCCATACTCCCCCAATCAAACCTTGTGCAATCCTTTTGAATTTGATTGTTCTATATATATTATATGTGATTGCCATGATCCATACAGGGGTTTTTTTGGTCTGTGACCCGTTTATAGCAATAGCATATACTTTATGCAGCTTTCCTGGTGGACTGTTGATTACTTGATTGTACACATAGGTATATCGGTTCACATGTAATCATTGCCTAATATATGTATTGATATTTATGGCTTGTCAGCAGTCTGTTAAAGATCTATTGCCTATGTCCACACTTGTTAGTGCCGCCCTGCACCTATCCATCTAATAAAGTTTTCACCTTTTGTACCCTGGACTCTCGTCGTATATTTCTCTTGTTTGCATTTAAGTATAAACGACTTGTCCTAGTCCCCATCCAGGAGTTGTGAGTTGTGATCACTATGGTTTTACTATATTGTCACACATTTTCCTGGTAAATTATGGAGTGACTGTGGCTTTTCTTGTACATGAACAAGAGGGGTAGCCATAAATTATTTACAAGGCCCAAAAGTTTTTGGGTTGGCTTTCCAGTCGAAAGCCATGGTCCATTAAACTGCAAACAGTAACGGGGTTCAACATTAACTGGGGTAGCCGGGAACCGCTACCTTAACAAACTTCCTTGCTTGAAGACGGCGGAGGGGAGTGGGGGCACACTTGCTCATCCATCTACCCCACTTCTTTACGTCGAGGGCAACCCACCCCCTCTCTCCGCAATGCCGGGTATAGGAGACCAGCTCTCCTGGCTCCAGGTCACGATCCGGGTGACCCGTAGGCAAATGGGGGGGCCACATCCCTCCGGGATACAAAAATCTCGGCCTCCAGGCCCGGTTCATAAATAAAGCCCCATCCCTTTTGGGGGTTAAAGTGCTGGACCTGTCCTTGGAACGTCGGGCCCGGCACCCGAAAATTTGCCTGCCGGAGGTTTTCCTTCTCCCGGTATGTTCTATTTAGTACTTTGGCCTTCCGTTTCTCCCTGGCCGCGATCTCCGTCTTCAGCTGCTGCCGCTCCCAATATGGAGTACGGGTTCCGCACACTGCTTCCTCCTGCTCAGGGGCTTGGATCATCCAGACGGCCTCACTGCCGGCTATTATTATACTATTATCAAATTAGTTGATATGCAGCCTTCATCTTTATTGATTATGTATTTTTGACTTGCACTCTATATATATATACAGTTAGGTCCAGAAATATTTGGACAGTGACACAATTTTCGCGAGTTGGGCTCTGCGTGCCACCACATTGGATTTGAAATGAAACCTCTACAACAGAATTCAAGTGCAGATTGTAATGTTTAATTTGAAGGTTTGAACAAAAATATCTGATAGAAATTGTAGGAATTGTACACATTTCTTTACAAACACTCCACATTTTAGGAGGACAAATAAACCAAACCCAAACAAAATATTTTTGTTTTCAATATTTTGTTGCAAATCCTTTGGAGGCAATCACTGCCTTAAGTCTGGAAGCCATGGACATCACCAAATGCTGGGTTTCCTCCTTCTTAATGCTTTGCCAGGCCTTTACAGCCGCAGCCTTCAGGTCTTGCTTGTTTGTGGGTCTTTCCGTCTTAAGTCTGGATTTGAGCAAGTGAAATGCATGCTCAATTGGGTTAAGATCTGGTGATTGACTTGGCCATTGCAGAATGTTCCACTTTTTTGCACTCATGAACTCCTGGGTAGCTGTGGCTGTATGCTTGGGGTCATTGTCCATCTGTACTATGAAGCGCCGTCCGATCAACTTTGCGGCATTTGGCTGAATCTGGGCTGAAAGTGTATCCCGGTACACTTCAGAATTCATCCGGCTACTCTTGTCTGCTGTTATGTCATCAATAAACACAAGTGACCCAGTGCCATTGAAAGCCATGCATGCCCATGCCATCATGTTGCCTCCACCATGTTTTACAGAGGATGTGGTGTGCCTTGGATCATGTGCCGTTCCCTTTCTTCTCCAAACTTTTTTCTTCCCATCATTCTGGTACAGGTTGATCTTGGTCTCATCTGTCCATAGAATACTTTTCCAGAACTGAGCTGGCTTCATGAGGTGTTTTTCAGCAAATTTAACTCTGGCCTGTCTATTTTTGGAATTGATGAATGGTTTGCATCTAGATGTGAACCCTTTGTATTTACTTTCATGGAGTCTTCTCTTTACTGTTGACTTAGAGACAGATACACCTACTTCACTGAGAGTGTTCTGGACTTCAGTTGATGTTGTGAACGGGTTCTTCTTCACCAAAGAAAGTATGCGGCGATCATCCACCACTGTTGTCATCCGTGGACGCCCAGGCCTTTTTGAGTTCCCAAGCTCACCAGTCAATTCCTTTTTTCTCAGAATGTACCCGACTGTTGATTTTGCTACTCCAAGCATGTCTGCTATCTCTCTGATGGATTTTTTCTTTTTTTTCAGCCTCAGGATGTTCTGCTTCACCTCAATTGAGAGTTCCTTAGACCGCATGTTGTCTGGTCACAGCAACAGCTTCCAAATGCAAAACCACACACCTGTAATCAACCCCAGACCTTTTAACTACTTCATTAATTACAGGTTAACTAGGGAGACGCCTTCAGAGTTAATTGCAGCCCTTAGAGTCCCTTGTCCAATTACTTTTGGTCCCTTGAAAAAGAGGAGGCTATGCATTACAGAGCTATGATTCCTAAACCCTTTCTCCGATTTGGATGTGAAAACTCTCATATTGCAGCTGGGAGTGTGCACTTTCAGCCCATATTATATATATAATTGTATTTCTGAACATGTTTTTGTAAACAGCTAAAATAACAAAACTTGTGTCACTGTCCAAATATTTCTGGACCTAACTGTATATATATATATATATATATATATATATATATATATATATACAAATTGGTGCTCACTTCAGTTATCCTTTTAGTACTATTAAGTTTTTTTCTGAATGTGAACACAGCTCCGCCCCTTTCGGCCATGTTTTTTCCATCTCCTATATAAGTCCTTGATTACCCCTCTCCACCCACAGCAGTTTTTAATTGCAATGAGATGACACACAGTTAGGGTCACAGAGCTAGGGACCCCAATATAGAGATATACCTTGACGAGGTCTTGGGGCTCAGTTACATTGATCTGTCAGGTTTCCGGGTTTTCCAGTCCTCTTTTGAAAGAGCTTGCCCTCGGTTAACATGGAGTTTTATGTTCTGTTGCCCTACTTCCTTTCCAGCTGCTTAAAAGGCCGCCTCTAAGCCTAGTCCAGTGCCTGAGTATACTGCTTGCTGTGTGCTCCTGCTTTGCTGCTGCTGCTACTTGATTACCTTTGGATCCTCCTGAAAATCTACCGACCGACTCTGGACCACACCCGGTTTCTTCAAACTGTGCCCGGACTCCGTCTGCCGTCTTTGGTCAGCACGTCTGCCCGGTTTCTTCCGGTTCATAACCATTCTGGACTTTCATCCCGTACGGACACTTCTGGACTTTACCGCTTGCCCCTTGTGTCCCGGCTGCGGCGCATTTAGGCCTTCCGGGGTTGATTGCCGGACAGTCCCTGTATAGGGGTTCGCTCTGGTGGTCTCCCTGGGGGAGTCCGGTGCGTGGCCCCGGGAATCCCCTTCGCTCCGTTTCGGAAAGGTATTTTCATGTGTTTGTTATACTGTGTATTTCCGTTGTGTATCTACCGTGGTTACATATCATAAACATCTTGTACCACAAACTCGTCTCTGGCTGTCATTGCCCTAACGCTATCGAAATCCTCAAAACATACAATAGTATTACATTATACTCAGGCCATAAGAGGATTTCGCTGGGGCAATGACTGAGACACGAGGAGTAGATCAGCTCTTTTCTATGATTAACTCCTTGCAGCAGGAGATGGAGGTGGTGCAGACTAAACTTAGAGATGTGGAGGCACAGCTGGGCCATGATCACCAGGTACTGGGTCCGGCTATACAGGACTTGCAAGTCAGAGTGGAGGCTCAGGAAGCCGGCCCCACTACGTCCGTATCAGCTGCCGGTATGCCTAGGTTACCCCCATTCCGTTTCAATGGTGACCGTAGTCAGTTTCGTGGATTTGTGAACCAATGTATACTGTTTTTTGATGTACATGCCGATTATTACCGTTCTGACCGGTCCAAAGTGTTATGTATAATTATGTTATTAACCTCACGAGCACTGGCTTGGGCTAATCCTATGATAGAGAACCGGGACATCCGTTTAAATCACCTAGATGATTTTCTGACCGCAATGGCGCAGATGTTTGATGATCCGAATCGCCGTGCTACCGCTGAATCGGCTCTCCTTTCCTTACGTCAGGGAAAGCGTTCTGTCGTTGAATACGCCACTGAATTTAAGAGGTTAGTGGTAGACACCGACTGGGGAAACAATGCATTATTGTCTGTTTTCAGAAAGGGGTTGTCCGGTACCATCAAGGACGAGTTAGCTCGTTCTGAATCTCCAGGGGATTTTGAACTGTTTCTCCAGCACTGTGTGCGTATTGATACCCGCTTGACGGAACGTAGACAGGAAAAATGGGCAGCTGTAAACCGTGTAAACAACTTTGCATTTCCTTCCAGAGAACCCGCTCTCAGGACGCCACGGGAGGCCGAGGACGTTCCTATGCAAGTGGACTCTCTGCAAAAGCGAGAGACCAATGAACGTCGCGAACACCGGCTCCGTGAGTGTTTGTGTTTCTATTGCGGTCAATCGGACCATTTCTTGATCGACTGCCCGAAACGTCCGAATCGCCCAAATAAGGTATTGGCAGCCATGGCAGAGTGTGACAACACGGACGCAGAGTCCGATATCTCTGAGGCAAGTGGACACTTGGATGCGGTATTTCCCTTGACTGTAATGTCAACCTCACCGAAGGACTCGGAAGGGAAATATACCCATTGCTCGCTCCCCATTCAGATCCGGTGGGAGGGACAGCTAATACCTACCTCTGCAATGATAGATTCTGGGGCAGGGGGAAATTTCATGGACTCCTCTTTTGCCAGGAAACACGGTATCCGGACTCAGCAAAGAGCCTCACCGGTTACCATGGAGACGGTAGACGGATCTCCGTTAATCTCTGGACCAGTTGATCGGGAAACCGTACCGCTAGAATGCGTCATGAAGCCAGGTCAGCAGGAGACCCTTGTTTTCATGCTAATTTCTTCTCCTCATTTTCCGATTATTTTAGGTATTCCGTGGCTACGGTCTACAAATCCGGTCATCGATTGGGAAACTAAGGAAATATCCTTCCCACCGCAGAGTATTCTGACCATTAGTCCAACTGTTCCGGTTCCAGTAACACCGAATGCGGAGGGCACTGTACAGGTACCTGTTCTACCCCCGGTGTATAACGACTTTGCGGACATATGCGACAAAAGAAAAGCCGATCGGCTTACCCCGCATAGACCGCATGATTGCCCCATAGACTTACTCCCAGGGGCGGAGATCCCGTTTGGTCATGTCTACCCGTTGGCGGCACCTGAGCTAGAAGCACTAAAAAACTACATTGATGAAAGTCTAGCTAAGGGATTTATTCGTCCGTCTACCTCACCAGCAGGGGCACCCATCTTTTTTGTGAAAAAGAAAGAGGGGACTCTAAGACCCTGTATTGACTACCGGGAACTGAATAAAATAACCATCCGGAACCGGTATCCGTTACCATTGATTCCTGAGCTATTGGAGAGGGTCCAACAGGCAAAAATATTCACCAAATTGGACCTCCGTGGGGCATACAATCTACTCCGCATACGTCCCGGAGACGAGTGGAAGACCGCGTTCCGATGTCGGTATGGACATTTTGAGTACCTAGTGATGCCTTTTGGACTTTGTAACGCTCCCGCGGCTTTCCAACATCTAGTTAACGATATTTTTAGGGATATCATGGACCAATTCATGGTGATTTATCTGGACGATATCCTAATCTTTTCTGATTCCCTACAGGAACACCAGGAGCACGTCAAGACCGTACTTACCCGGCTGAGGGAAAACCACCTGTACATCAAACTGGAGAAATGCGAATTCCATTGCTCACAGATACAATTCTTAGGTTATGTCATCTCTCCTCAGGGACTGAACATGGAGTCTGGCAAAATACAAGCAATTCTAGACTGGCCGGAACCGGGAAACATCAAAGAGGTACAACGCTTTGTCGGTTTTGCCAACTTTTACCGACGTTTTATCCGTAATTTTTCAGAGATCGTTCGTCCCATCACTCTGTTAACCAAGAAAGGACAGAAGTTTGTGTGGTCCGCCCAGGCCCAGGAAGCCTTCCATCGTCTCAAGGTTTGTTTTACCTCAGCGCCTATATTGGTACATCCGAATCCCGCACTTCCCTTTATCGTGGAAGTCGACGCTTCCGACTACGCATTAGGGGCCATCCTTTCTCAGAGGACTGGGGACAAGAGTCTCTTACATCCGTGTGCTTTCTTTTCCCGCCGGTTGTCCCCTGCAGAAAGGAACTATGACATTGCGGACAAAGAATTGTTAGCGATTATTTCCGCTTTCAAGGAATGGAGACACCACTTACAGGGAGCCGCGCAGCAAGTGATAGTACTCACAGATCATCGTAATCTGGAAAGTCTGCCAGGTGCCTGTCTCCACGGCAAGCCCGTTGGAGCCTATTCCTTAACCAGTTAAATTTTGTCGTTACATACCGTCCAGGTTCACGTAATGGGAAAGCCGATGCCTTGTCCCGAATCCACGCCGTGGACTCCGTGCCTGGAACCCCGTCTCAGACCGTGTTATCGGATGCCAATTTCGTTGGAGTAATCCAGGACCAGGACTTGTGGAAGGACATCAAGCTGGCCTATGATGGTGACGTATTTCTTGCTGCCCCCCCGAATGATGTAACTCTTGTTCTTCGGAATGGTGTGTGGTTGAGAGAGCGACGCATTTATGTCCCGGAGGCCGTAAGACTTCGGGTTCTCAAGTTGGTCCATGACTCCGTGTTGGCTGGTCATAGGGGGGTACAGAAGACGCAGGAATTTCTGAACCGTTTTTTCTGGTGGCCTACCTGTTTAAAGGACGTAAAGGACTATGTCCACTCATGTGTGGTTTGTGCCCGGTGCAAGGTCCCTCGTGTGGCTCCTACAGGACTCCTCCAACCGTTACCCGTGCCATCTCGCCCTTGGGGGTCTATCTCAATGGATTTTATTGTGGAGTTGCCCGTCTCAGACGGTCACAATACCATTTTAGTGGTGGTGGATCGGTTGACTAAAGCTGCTCACTTTATTCCGTGTGCCGGTCTTCCCTCAGCCGCAGAGACAGTGGATCTGGTTATCCAGAACGTATTCCGATTGCATGGGGTACCAGACGAGATCATCTCTGACCGGGGCGTGCAGTTCACGTCTAGGTTCTGGAAGGGGTTTTGTACGGCACTCCAGATTGATGTCTGTTTGTCTTCTGCATACCATCCTCAGACAAATGGGCAAACCGAACGGACCAATCAAACCCTGTAACAATACCTTCGCTGTTATGTCAGCCATCTGCAGGACGATTGGTTAAAGATGCTTCCGTTGGCGGAGTTCTCGTATAACAACACTCAGAGCAGCTCCACTAAGGTAACGCCCTTCTTTGCTAACTTGGGTTACCATCCGACTATTTTGCCTAGGTCACCGGTTGCGGTCTCAGTGCCTGCGGTGGAGGACAGATTGACAGAGCTACGACAAAATCTGGAGGTTCTGAAGGACACTGTGGCTACAGCTCAGGAGCGTTACAAGAGGTCGGCAGACGCTCACCGGAAACCGGCACCCATGTATAAGGTAGGGGACTCTGTATGGTTATCCACCAAGAACCTGAGATTGGGTGTCCCTTCGCAGAAGCTGGGACAAAAATTCATCGGTCCGTTCAAGATCACCGGGATCGTGAGCCCTGTGGCCTGTCGGCTGCGGTTACCGCACCATCTAAAGGTACACCCGGTCTTTCATGTTTCTCTCCTCAAATCCGTCTCTCCCAATACGTTTCATGGTCGTGTCGTGCCTCCTCCTCCGCCTGTGATGGTCGACGGCGAGGAGCAGTTCGTGGTTGAGGACATTATTGACTCCCGGCTCCATCGTCGTCGGCTTCAGTATCTGGTACGTTGGCAGGGGTACGCCCCCGAGGACGATTCCTGGGAACCGGTGGGTAACATTCGAGCACCCCGGAAGATCGCTCAGTTTCATCGACGGTACCCGGACAAGCCGGGCCCTGACCCGTCCTGAGGCCGTTTCTGGGGGGGGGAGTAATGTCAGGTTTCCGGGTTTTCCAGTCCTCTTTTGAAAGAGCTTGCCCTCGGTTAACATGGAGTTTTATGTTCTGTTGCCCTACTTCCTGTCCAGCTGCTTAAAAGGCCGCCTCTAAGCCTAGTCCAGTGCCTGAGTATACTGCTTGCTGTGTGCTCCTGCTTTGCTGCTGCTGCTACTTGATTACCTTTGGATCCTCCTGAAAATCTACCGACCGACTCTGGACCACACCCGGTTTCTTCAAACTGTGCCCGGACTCCGTCTGCCGTCTTTGGTCAGCACGTCTGCCCGGTTTCTTCCGGTTCATAACCATTCTGGACTTTCATCCCGTACGGACACTTCTGGACTTTACCGCTTGCCCCTTGTGTCCCGGCTGCGGCGCATTTAGGCCTTCCGGGGTTGATTGCCGGACAGTCCCAGTATAGGGGTTCGCTCTGGTGGTCTCCCTGGGGGAGTCCGGTGCGTGGCCCCGGGAATCCCCTTCGCTCCGTTTCGGAAAGGTATTTTCATGTGTTTGTTATACTGTGTATTTCCGTTGTGTATCTACCGTGGTTACATATCATAAACATCTTGTACCACAAACTCGTCTCTGGCTGTCATTGCCCTAACGCTATCGAAATCCTCAAAACATACAATAGTATTACATGATCAATGCGATTGCTAAATATCTCCTTTTTCATAATATTCATGGCAGGTATGCAATTCATTATTCACATGTTCAAGTTAGCAAGTAGCATTTTTTCATTGTATTTTCCAATATTTTTCCATATGCTTGAGGCATTATACCATTATCTAAGTTTGATGTGCAGCCTTATCCTTGTATAGTATGTATTTTTTTTGGCTTGCACTCAGAAAATATATATATTAGTGCTCACTTCAGTTATCCTATTCAGTTATATGTAGTTTTTTTCTGAATGTGAACACAGCTCCGCCCCTTTTAGCCATGTTTTTTCCATCTCCTATATAAGACAGTCCTTAGTTACCCCTCTCCACCCACAGCAGTTTTTAATTGCAATGAGATGACACACAGTTGGGGTCACAGAGCTAGGGACCCCAATATAGAGATATACCTTGACGAGGTCTTGGGGCTCAGTTACATTGATCAATGCGATTGCTAAATATCTCCTTTTTCATAATATTCTTGGCAGGTATGCAATTCATTATTCACATGTTCAAGTTAGCAAGTAGCATTTTTTCATTGTATTTTCCAATATTTTTCCATATGCTTGAGGCATTATACCATTATCTAAGTTTGATGTGCAGCCTTATCCTTGTATAGTATGTATTTTTTTTGGCTTGCACTCAGAAAATATATATATTAGTGCTCACTTCAGTTATCCTATTCAGTCACTGCCGGCTACGACCGGGCTCACGTGAAGTGGAAGAGGGCTCCGTTGATCCGCGGCCTGCTCTGCTGCCCTGCAGGTGCATCCCAGCTGCACCTCAGTGGGGACCGGGTACTGGGGAGCGGCCGCCATCTTTGCTGACCTCCAGTCAGGCGTCGCCTCTGCTGCGACCGGGCGGATTGCCGGGGTCGACGTCATCGAGTCCGCTGCCTTCTCCAGGATCGGGGATGATGTCATCTCTGGTGCGGCCGGGCTCGGGGCCGGAGGGGATGTCTTCCGGGCTTTGGTCTTTCGCGGGGCTGTTACGGGTGCCGGAGAGGTGGCGTGCTCATGGCCCGAGGGCTCAATTGCCGGGTCCTCACAGGCAGATGGAACGGGTACTGCTGCCGTGGCTTGTGGCAGTGGACCGAGCAAGGCGCCAGCTAGAGGTACAGGCAGCGAGAGTGGTGGCGTGGCGGATGGGGGCAGACCGAGCTCCTCAGCCTGTTGGGCCGGTCCCGGTGGGACATATGGGCGTGGGTCGCTTACCCGCTCCTCTGAGGTCATCTCCACTTTGCGGGTCCGGACAGCTGCAGTCAGTTCCTGCATCTCGGCCGTCTATCTCTTTAGTAGAAAGTTGGCCTGGGCCTGGATTCTTTGGCACATCCGTTCCGTCTGGGCTTCGACCTAGTCGGCAGTCCTGGGGGCAAATCCTTCCATCTTCGGGTTGCTGGACCGGTCAGACTTCCTCTCAAGGTGGTGTCCAGGAACGGAAGATGGCAGAGTCCTGGTGTCCCTGCCTCTTATTTCCTCGGATCACATGCCGCTATTCTCTCCCGCCCCCTGGTTTTTCAGGAGCGGTCCTCTGATGCGGCTTGCTAGTTTCAATTTCTGCCTCAGGGTTTTCCTTCTGTCCTTGTTCCCAGGGGGCAGGGCTTCAGCTTTGCGCCCTTTCTCGGAGAAGAAGACACTGGGCTACGTTACGGCTCGAGGAGTTCTCCGGACTCGGGTGTCACGCGAACACTCCGAATAAAGGTGGCCGTATTTATATGGGATTGGTTGTAAAATGTCTGTGACGCCACCAACGGTGTGTGGTGAGATGCAGCACCACCGCTGCCGTTGTGGGGCTCCCGGGGACATTGGGCTAGCAATTGGATGTTAACCCCTCCGTGGGTAGGGATGTATATCCCGGGGCCCAGTGTCTCTATGCTGAGAATGGTAATTGCAGGGGTCGGCGCACGCGGCCAGGCCGGGGATGTTACTCACGGTCGAATAAAGCACACAAGTCTCATGGTAAACCAAGGTGATGGTGGCCGGCCACCGCAGACGGGTGTATCTAATCCCACACCCGGGTTGGTAGTCAAAGTCTCTCTCCTCTGCACTCAGTGTGTTCTACATAGGACTTCCCGTTTTGAAACACGAGAGTCCACTCCTGGTCCTTTGGTTGGGAGCTGTACCTGTCTGACGTTGACCCTTGGGATCTACGGACCCTGGCAGTTGCCCGATGCCTCTTGGTGGGTTGTTGTCTACTTTTCGGGACTTAGGTTGGGACAGGACCTAAAATCCTGCCCTCAATTGGTTAATTAGCTAGGCCGTCGGTGCCAGTCCTGGCTTCAGGTCCAAGTACCCCCTCTGTGCACACGGTTTCCGGGTCGGGTCTCCGGTGTCGGTACCGGCGGGCTCCAACCCTGCCCCGGTCCACCTCCGGCGGCCGTCTTCCCGTCTCCTGCAGACTCTGGCTACCGTCTGCCACCTAGCCAAGGTGTCAGGGCTCCGACCCTGGCACCTGTCAGCTTCACCTTCACTCCAAACTCAAACTGAAACCGATACTTGACTCTGACTGTTTTCCCGCCCCGGGCTCTCAGAGGCCCCTAGGTGGGCGTTCCCAAATTCACCTGATCCCGCCCACTGGTGTGTCTGTCCTTCCCTGGGGGGGGTGACTAGTGTTTCAGGTCATCTGATTTAACCCTATGTGGGATTGGTGTTATGCGGGGGTCTATGTGTACATCTACCTGGTTATCCAGGGCGGTACAATAGCAACATACAAATGTCACACAATCTATGATTATATGCCATATAAGACCACCTCCACAGTAAATGCATAGATTTACTATTTGTTTGGCTGCTTTCCCACAGAGGGCTACTTACGAAACTAGGGAATTCTATACAATGTGTCCTTAGCTGTTGCATGTATAACGCAATAATGTCACCTTTACACTAGATGTACAGATATCCATACTGTACTTAAAATAAATTATCTTAATTTTACAACTAAGGACTGTTTTTTTTTCCTTACAGATTGCCCAAAGGGTGAAGACGTTCCAGAACATCTCTTATCCCATATAATACTGAAACATTTAAAGCAACAATATTCTGAGGAATATGATCTTGAATTTAGAACATTACGGAGTGAATAAATACCTATTTGCCATCTTTAACAATTTCCTTAAAGGGAACCTATCACTAGGTTTCTCCCTTATAAGCTGCGTCCACCATCAGTCAACCCTTATATACAGCATTTTAGAATATTTTCCAGCATGACATGACTAAAATACAGATATACAGCCACTTGTTAAAGTCTTTTCTTCCTACTCATGTTACCGTGTCTTAGGGCTATATAATGTTGGGTTTCATTGTGTTGTTAACTTTTGTCTATAGGGCACCTTCCTTTTTTGCTGCTATTGTGGACTGCCTCCTTTTGACTACCTCCTCTATTTTATGGTCAACTCCTAACATCATTACATAGTGCTCCATCAACCAAGAATAGCCTTTTGTAAGCCAGTCTTGACGAATTGCGTGCTGCAGAAAGATGTGCTTAATTCATTAATTTGTGGAATCTTTCATCTGCCATGTGTCACCATCAGAAACGTTACTCCAGCCAAAGAATGGAGTTAATTTCTTGTGTAATTTACACCTATTTAGAATACACTTGCTCATTCCCTGTTTAGCCTCAGACCAGCTCACCTGTCTGAAAATGAGCTTAACTGGCCAAACGTGGTGTGAAAATGCCACAACGCTAAAAATCTTTCCGCAACTTCTACAACATCGTTGTGTTAAATTTTTGCAGCATTTCAAGGTAGTTTAACCCAAACCTCTGGCAAAAAACCCCTCAAATTATTAAATCGGGCTCATAAAATTAATGCTACATGTAAAACTAATCAGAGCTTAGCCTGCAACATACTCCGCCAGGCATTAATGCTTTACTGTATTTCCATTCCTTCTGTTACAGTGGATTTTAATGTATTCACCTTTTTTCACCTGTTAGTAAAGAAGTAGTATAGCAAGTGAATACAGGAAACGCTACCAATAGGAGTAAGTGGGCATTACTTTTATTAAAATAACTTCTAATTTAGAATAATTCCATAAATGCTTTGTTCCTTCTACTTTTAAAGTTTTCAAAGTCCTAAATTTTTTTAACACAAGCTTTACAGTTCAGTATCTCAACTAATCGGCAGCATCCCATGCTCTGGTCTGGACCTGTCTGCCCATTAGTCTCTCCTGAAAATGAGCAGGTCTGCCCTGGCTAAATATATAACCTCAGCATATCTTTTGGATAGCTATATGCTCTCTAAGGCCAACCTTCATAGTTATCTATGACCAACCTACTGGAGACTGACCATACAACTTGTATTTCCCCCTGCTAATGTGAAATCCTGTTGTTGTTGTTGTTGTGGTCGCTGCATGTAAAGCGGCTTTTAGATGTGCCTAATACATTAAAGTCACTTTCCACTTAATGAATTAGGGACCTCTTACAAGTACTGTGCACCTTCAATAGAGATCTACTGTGGCATAACTTTCCATGAATTAGATAAATGGGTGTAACCATGCTCCATCCCACCCATGTTCAGCCATTTTGGCAAAGGTGGCTGGCACTGGTGTGAAGAAAACTGGTGAAAAAACATTAATGAATCAGGATCTTCATACTTTTGTTCGCATTGGACATAAGATGCTGCCCGGCACTTCTGGTAATGACTTAAGTACCCTATACATAATAGATAACTATTGGCTGAATGATTGTTCAGCCGACAGATATCTCACCTGTGTTCTCAATAAGAGCTACTCTACTACTGGCTCATCTCTGTGCCGAACAAAAGGATCGGGAATCTGAAACCACGTGTCGGATCCTACTCTGCTCAGACATCATCTGTGTGTTTGTCAAATTTATGGAGGCAATGACACCAAGTCATCATTAGAGTTTTTTTAAAGTTACTTATTTACATATATTCATCTATACTGTGAGTTTTGGTGTACATTTCAGATGGTTAATGTCTTCTAATATTTATGTATTACTTTATTTTTATACTTTGAATGAGTCTGTTACAATCTAAATAAAAAAAATGATCTGTGAATTGTGGCTTGTACTGTAATCAATTAAACCTCAAAAAGAGGATTTTTAAATCAACTGTGGCATAATATAATGTGCCTCTATCAGTGCTCACTTAGCAGCTCTAAAAATTGCTACCACGAACAAGCTTAATTCAAGCTACGTCATTTACAAGATCCCAGAGGTTGTTCTGGCCTTTACCGTTTAACCCTTTACAGTGAACTATACTTACATAAGTGTCCCTGGTCTGGAGCCACTAAGTCAGATGCTAGCCAATGGTGTAAGTTGGTAGGAATGGTCAGGTCGCCAGGTCAGAACCATGATGGTAGCTTGGTACAAAATCTAGAAGCAAAGGAATAATCAGGAAACAAACTGCAAAGATGGAATTATTTGGCACTCCAAGAAGATTTCCAATACACCATGTTCCAAATTATTATGCAAATTGGATTTAAGTGTCATAGTGATTAATTTTTTTTTTCTTCAATGAAACTCATTGATGGTATTATGTCTCAGGGTTCTTTGAATCACTGAAATCAATCTCAGATACCTGTGATAATTAATTTGCTAGATGAGCCCAAGAAACGGAAAACTGGATCTTCTACAATATTAAGCGAGCCACAATTTTCAAGTAACATGGGAAAGAAAAAGGATCTCTCTGCTGCCGAAAAGCATCAACTAGTGCAATGCCATGGACAAGGGATGAAAACATTAGATATTTCACGAAAACTTAAGCCTGATCATCGTACTGTGAAGAGATTTGTGGCTGATTCTGAGCACATAGGTGTTTGTCCTGATAAAGGCAGAATGAGAAAGGTTTCTGCCAGACAAGTTCATCAGATTAAGAGAGCAGCTGCTAAAAGCCATTACAAACCAGAAAACAGATATTTTAAGCTGCTAATGCCTCTGGAGTAGAGATGAGCGAACCGGTCGTGGTTCGGCTCGAGTTCGGTTCGTCGAACGGAGGTCTCGTTCGAGTTCGGTTCGTCGAACGTTCGACGAACGGAACTCGAACCAATAGGCTATAATGGGAGGCAATCACAAACACATAAAAATGCATGATAAATGTACACAAACAGTTAATAAACTGCGATCCCTCCCCGCGATCCCTCCTGCACTCTGTCTCCTGCCGCTATTCCATCCGATGATCGCTGAATCCTCCCGGTGACCAGCACTGCCAGCAGCGATGCAGGACCTATCGTGATATCAAAATAGCCATGTGACCAGTCACGTGGCTATTATCTCATTGTCTACAGACTGGTCACATGACTATGACGCGTCATGTAGGACCTGTCATTGCACTCTCCGGTACACGGTGCACATATGTGTATCGCCGTGTACCGGCGACATGCTCTGGCACACGGTCGACTCCCCGTACCGTTAGGGACCGGCTGACACAGCCGGTCATTAACGGAGATCACCGTTGCCATAGCAACGCAGTTAGGGGTGACGTCACCGCTAACCGCGGCTCCGAGAGCACCGTTGCTATGGTAACGCGTCTGTCAGCGTTACCGCTGTTACCGTTGACAGCCAGCAGCACTGATCTCTCACGGAGTGAAGGCTGCACGCTGCTTCCCGATTGTAGTGAGGATTGTAGTGAGGATGAGGTGCCCCAGCTCATCAAGTGATGAGCTGGTGACTCTCATCCTCACTACAATCGTCACTACTACTACACTAGTGAGGATTGTAGTGAGGATGAGGTGCCCCAGCTCATCAAATGATGAGCTGGGGCACCTCATCCTCACTACAATCGTCACTACTACTACACTAGTGAGGATTGTAGTGAGGATGAGGTGCCCCAGCTCATCAAGTGATGAGCTGGGGCAACTCATCCTCACTACAATCCTCACTACAATCCTGAAGTGCAGTTTCTTCCAATTCATTTAAAGGCACTTAGAACGCTGAAATTGCTGCTTATAATTTAAGCCTCTATTAAAAACCTTTTTGCTTATGGATTGAAAAAAACTCTCCAGGTATCTGAAAAATCATATTGCAGTGATAGTTTCAATTGGCATTAAATATCATATGCCTTGAAGCATCACTTAATATACTATACTAGATTTAATAATTGCTCTACTACCGGCCGGGGTACTGCAACCAGACACCTAGCTAGCATACAAAAATATGGCGAAGCTCACGTCCTTTTTTTGTAGTTTTTTGGCAAAAAAAATTAAAAATGCTTCCCTGGATTTTCCATTGCCAGTGAAGGTAACACCAAGCAGTGGGGGTTAGCAGCCAGTAGCTGCTTGGATTACCCTTAGCTAGCAATACAAAAAATGCAGCGGGAGCCCATATATATTTTTTTTAATTATTTATTTAAATAACTAAAAACAAAATGGGCTTCCCTGTATTTTGATTGCTGGACATCACAGTGCTGTAAAAATAAATCTTTAAAAAAAATGACGTAGCGCTCCGCGGTATTTTTGATTCTCAGCGCAGATAAAGCAGACAGCTATGGGTTGCCACCCACATCTGCCTGCCGTTACCTTGGTTGGCAATCAAAATACAGGGAAGCCCATTAATTTTTTCTATTTAAAAAATAGTTAAAAAAAAATGACGTTGGGTCCCCCCATTTTTGATAGCCAGCTAGGGTAAAGCAGACGGCTGTAGCCTGACAACCACAGCTGGCAGCTTTACCGTGGTTGGGGATCCAATGTGGAGGTCCCCCCAGGCTCTTTTTTTATAATTATTTTATAAATAATAATTACACAAAAAAAGTAGGGTCCCCCCCAAATTGGATCACCAGCCAAGGTAAAGCGGACAGCTGTGGTCTGGTATTCTCAGGGTGGGAAGGTCCATAGTTATTGGGCCTTCACAGCCTAAAAATAGCAGGCCGCAGGCACCCCAGACGTGGCGCATCCACTAGATGCGCCAATCCTGGCGCTTCACCTCAGCTCATACCGTGCCCTGGTGCAGTGGCAAACGGGGTAATAAATCGGGTTGATACTAGCTGTAAAGTCACCTGAGATCAAGCCCAGCAGTTTGTGATGTCATGGCGTCTATTAGATACCCAACATCATAAACTGTCAGTACTAACAAAAAAAAATCGACAAAAGAAATTTATTTGAAAAAACAGTCCCCAAAACATTTCCTCTTTCACCAATTTATTGTAAGAAAAAAAATAAAGGGGTCCCACGACGACTCTGGACCGTCTAGAATATGGGGGGGAGACACTCAGGGAACGTATCCCCCATTTTCTAGGAGTGCGGACCCTTCATGTGAGGAGTGTGGGTGCAATGAATCTGCACTCACTCTCCCCGGGTCCACAGCAGCAGAGTCCATGTCATAATAGTTGCTACCAAAGCTGCCATGCCCTGCTCATGAGGTAAGGGCATGCCTAATCAGGAGAACTACTGTAGAGGAAGCTCTTCTCACTGGTATATAGGTGCTCAGAGGTAATAATAGATAAAATTAGTGAGTAACATCGGCACTCTAAATCTCCCAGAAAGTCAGTAAGTCACAACGGATAGTAATGCAAAATCACTCTTTATTGGTCCGTATTAGGAAAAAAAAATTTTTCATAAGCATATATGTTTTTGTCCAAAACAAGTTACAAATGACGTTTCGGCCTGAGCCTTCGTCAGATTGGACTTATCTGCATGTAATCATGAAAAATTACAATAATGAGTATCATATAAGAGTGAGAGAACAATAACATAAACTCGAACAATGTAGAGGTACAATTGGGATGCAGCAAAAAAATTGCAACACAACAAGAAATGAAACACATGATACAAATGTCATAATACAGTACAAGGACAATATAGTAATGACAAATATGGGGTCAGAGTAGGCTTAGACAGCTCTGGTACGAAAGAGATGTCAATCATAAAGTAACATGTGCAGTAGGTGTAGAGCTACACTATGCATGGCAGAGCTAATGGGTAGACTGACCATAGAAAAAGAACAGAGAAAAAGTGGAGAAAAAGTGGAGAAAAAATGGAGAAAAAGTGGAGAAAAAAATGGAGAAAAAATGGAGAAAAAATGGAGAAAAAGTGGAGAAAAAATGGAGAAAAAGTGGAGAAAAAGTGGAGAAAAAGTGGAGAAGTGGAGAAGTGTTTGTTCATGCCAGATGGGAGATAAATAATTTTTTACCGGCGCTGTCATTTACTGTAACGTGATCATCAGTGTACGGTGTATACCTGTGATCACGTGAGCGGGGACCAGAAAAACCGTCCTGAATCATGATCTCCAGGGTCTCAGCTAGCCCTGAAACCCCGGAGATTTTCTGACGCTGGGGGGCGTTATTCACTTATTTCTGCCTGCTGTTTATAAACGGCAGATCAGAATAAGGCTATGACCGATCCATTTTTGCGGTCTGCAAAAAACAGTCCGTTTTTTTTCACGGGTGCATCCGTGTGGCATCCGTTTCCGTTCCGTAGAGGGTCCGTATGTCATCTGTTTGTCATCCGTGTGCCTTCCGTTTTTTTTGTGTACTGCAAAAAAACTGAAAAAGGGTAAATGCATAAATTTACCCAGGATCCATAGCTTCATCCTACATGAGGCGGTCACATGTTCACTCCAGTGCCATTTTCTACTGCTTTTCACAGCGTAGAGCACTCTGGTGATTTTCTTGTGCTTGTGCACTTCATATCAGTCTTTTCTGTCATTATAATGGCAGAAAGACACTTAATGTCCCACTCTCCTGCATTTTGTAATTTTGCACCCTTTGGTGCCTTTCATGTGGCACTAAGGGGTGCTTAGCTTTGTATTTAGCCAAAAAAATGAAAAAAAAAATGACGTAGGGTTCCCCCTATTTTTGTAGCCAGCTAGGGTAAAGCAGACGGCTGCAGCCTGCAGACCACAGCTGGCAACCTCACCTTGGCTGGTAATCCAAAACTGAGGGCACCCCACGCTGTTATTTTAAATTAAATAAATAATTTAAAAAAAAAACACGTAGGGGTCCCCCAAAATTGGATCACCAGCCAAGGTAAAGCAGACAGCTGTGGTCTGATATTCTCAGACTAGGGAGGTCCATGGTTATTGGACTCTCCCCAGCCTAAAAATAGCAGGCCGCAGCCGCCCCAGAAGTGGCGCATCCATTAGATGTGCCAATCCTGTTGCTTCGCCCCAGCTCATCCCGCGCCCTGGTGCGGTGGCAAACGGGGTAATATATGGGGTTAATACCAGATGTGTAATGTCACCTGGCACCAAGCCCTGGGGTTGGTGAGGTCAGGCGTCTATCAGATACCCGACATCACCAACCCAGTCAGTAATAAAAAAAATAGACGACAAACACATTTTTATTTGAAAAAACACTCCCCAATACATTCCCTCTTTAACCAATTTATTAGAAAGAAAAACAAATCCAGGTCTGGTGTAATCCAAGGGGTTGCCATGACGATCCACACTGTCCCAGTCAATGAAGAGCAGGATGTTCCCCATTGGCTGGGAGACCAGTGCAGTGACCTGAGCTAACATCAATGGGTCAGCCCAGGTCACTGCATGGCATGACAAGTGCTGCTGTCAGCGAGGTACATTACCTGCGCTGATCTCCTGCACTGCCGACAGCACTTGTCACTGAGTTCAATGACCTTCACAGCCAAGTATCGCGAGAGGCCCGTGATGTCACCGCTAGTCAGTCTCGGGTCGGAAGCGAGAGAAGGTGATGTGACAAGCTGCGGCCATGGAGGACAGTGACAGCGCTGAGGTTGGGACTTCATCACCGCAGGTAAGCCGAGCGGGACCATGTGTGCAGAGTGACAGGAAGACGTCAGTGTCGTGGACTGCATGGCTGGGGACGTGTGTGAGTGTGTGTGTGTGTGTGTATGTATGTGTACATGCCGCGTGCAGGAGGGGACGGAGTGAGCTGAGCGGGGAAGTGTGGGCTTCCTGCACGTAACTAGGATAAACATGGGGTTACTAACCAAAGCGCTTTGCTTGGATACCCGATGTTTATCTTGGTTACCAGCTTCTGGCAGGCTGCCAGCGATGGCTCCTGCACACTGTAGCTGTAAAAAGCCCTGCTTTTTGCTGCTAGAACCGTTCTCGAACATATCTAGAACTATCGAGCTTTAGCAAAAAGCTCGAGTTCTAGTTCGATCTAGAACACCCCCAAAAATCACTCGAACCGCGAACTGGAGAACCACGAACCACGAACCGCGCTCAACTCTACTCTGGAGTCCCTCAAACCTCAAGGTGTAGGATCCTTCAAAGGCTTTCTGTGGTGCATAAACCTACTATTCGGCCACCCCTAACCAGTGCTCACAAGCAGAAACGGTTGCAGGGTGGCCCAAACATACATGAAGACTAAACAAACAGTCTTGTTTACTGATGAGTGTCGAGCAACCCTGGATGGTCCAGATAGATGGAGTAGTGGATGGTAGATGGATGGCAACATGTCCCAACAAGGCTGCGACGTCAGCAAGGAGGTGAAGGAGTCATGTTTTGGGCCGGAATCATGGATGGCCAATGACACATCTGATAGGCCTCTTTAGGGTTCCTGAAGGTGTGAAAATGATCTTGGCAAAGTATATAGCGTTTCTGACTGACAACTTTCTTCCATGGTACAAAATGAAGATACGTGCTTTCAGGAGCAAAATCATCTTCATGCATGACAATGCACCATCTCATGCTGCAAAGAATACCTCTGTGTCATTTGCTGCTATGGGCATAAAAGGATATAAACTCATGGTGTGGCCACCATCTTCCCCTGACCTCAACCCTATAGAGAACCTTTGGAGTATCATCAAGCAAAAGATCTATGAGGGTGGGAGGCAGTTCACATCAAAACAGCAGCTCTGGGACGCTATTCTGACATCATGCAAAAAAATTCAATTCAAGCAGAAACTCTCCAAAAACTCTCAAGTTCAATGGATGCAAGAATTGTGAAGGTGATATCAAAGAAGGGTTCCTATGTTAACATGTAACTTGGCCTGTTAGGATGTTTTGGATTTAAATAGCTTTTTATTTCAGTGAATGTCACCTCCTAATGTTGCAAATTCCACAAATGAGCATTTTCAGTTCTTTAAAACATAAAATGTTTAGAAACTCTACTGTTGCTAATAATTTGGAACAGTGCATTTTGAGTTTTTTTTTTAATTTTGAAGATTATACTGTTATCATTGGGAGGTTTCTTCAATGAAGTTCGATGTATGCTCGAACGGGTGATGATGACTTTTATTAGACTTAAGCGGGCTTTACACGCTGCGACATCGCTAATGCGGAGTCGTTGAGGTCACGAAATTTGTGACGCACATCCGGCCGCATTAGCGATGCCGTTGCGTGTGACACCGATAAGCGATTTTGCATCGTTGCAAAAACGTGCAAAATCGCTAATCGGCGACACGGGGGTCCATTCTTAAAAATCGTTACTGCAGCAGTAACGAAGTTGTTCCTCGTTCCTGCGGCAGCACACATCGCTGCGTGTGACGCCGCAGGAACGAGGAAGCTCCCCTTACCTGCCTCCCGGCCGCTATGCGGAAGGAAGGAGGTGGGCGGGATGTTACGTCCCGCTCATCTCCGCCCCTCCGCTGCTATTGGGCAGCGGTTCAGTGACGTTTCAGTGACATTGCTGTGACGCTGCACGCTGCCGGTCACAGAGACGTCGCCGGACAGGTAAGTATGTGTGACGGCTCTGGGCGATGTTGTGCGGCACGGGCAGCGATATGCCCGTGTCGCGCAACAGATGGGGGCGGGTACCCACACTAGCGATATCGGGACCGATATCGCAGTGTGTAAAGTAGCCTTTACTGTTATTTGCACCGACTATTTAGGAAAATCAGGGAAAAATATAATTTGTATAATAATTTGGAACATGGTGTATTTATCATACAGGTGTCTGCAATCCAAAATAAATGTTTCGGTCACAACCGGACCTTCATCAGTACGTATAGCCAGGAGACATCTGTGTGCAACAACACATTAGTGCACCGTCCACCGCTGACTATAAGGCGGGAAAACTTCCTGATTAGGTAGTTGGCATTGATTAGGTTGTAGACGTTGCTATTACTCTCCAGAACCGCGGATCTCTCTTCTGATCCATTGCCTGTCCAATGCACTAGATATGATAAGGACTCTCTCACCACACAAGAATTCAGGATACTCTCCACCTCATACTCTAAATTGCCATTAACTACCATTGAAGGAGAAGAATCTCTAAAAGAGCAAAACGGCAAATTATATAACTTCAGGGGGGACTTATGAATCACATTAGGTATTTTGAAAGACAGAGGAAATTTCAGACAGAAACATGCAGGATTAATGATCTTAACAATGTGATAAATACAGGTGTCCAACAGACAGTTGATTGTAAAAGGACATAGCTTAATAAAAAAAAAAACCTTTCCAATTCCTGCTATCAGCAATGGCACCACATGGAAGAGAAATGTCACAATGCCTGAGAAAGAAAATATTTTTTTACAGAATAAAAAGTGAAGTATGTAGATATGTAAGCTCACTGCAGTTAGCTAAAGATTAGAGATGAGCGGTGTTCAATCTCAAGTGCTAATCTCAAGTTCGACCTGCTTTTGGTGATGTTCGAGTCGTTCGACGAACGTGAACACTTAGCTTCAAGTTCGATAGTTCGAGGTTATGTTCGATAACGGTTCGATCACCAAAAGCGTAACTGGCTTTTCACAGTAATACTGTCGTTCAATGTTAATACAGTGGAACCTTGGTTAACGAGAACAATCCGTTCTGGGAGTGTGCTTGTTAACCAAGTTACTCGTTTAGCAAAGCAAGATTTCCCATAGGAAATCATTGCAATGCAAACAATTCCTTCCACAACTTGTTAAATGTCCCATCCTGGTCCCCTATTGTGCCATTCCACACATGCACAAACACACACAAACATACACGCACACACACATATGCTCACCTTACTTTCTGTTCCATCGCCGGCCTCCTGGGACTTGCAGTTCGCTAGTACAAGATGTGTATTGAGTAACCATATCGACTGATGCCAGAACTTCCGCTGCCAGAGCGCTGACGTCAAAGGCAGGAGCCACTTGCCTCTGATTGGCCAGCGTGCTGCCTTTGAGTAGTGTCTGACAGAGGGAGGAAGTTCCAGTATCGGTCGCTATGGTTACCCGATACACATCCTGTAGCGGCTAACTACGTGTATTGGGTCACCATAGCGACGAGGGAGGAACTTCCTCTGTCAGACGCTACTCAAAGGCAGCGCGCCGGCCAATCAGAGGTAAGCGGCACCTGCCTTTGACGTCAGCGCTCTGTCAGCGGAAGTTCCGGCATCGGTCGCAATGTTTACCCGATACTCATCTTCTGCCGGTGAACTGCAAGTCCCAGGAGGCCCGCGATGGATCGGAAGGTAAGGTGAGCATAATATGTGTGTGTGCGCTCGTGTTTGTACATGTTTGTATGTGTTTGTGTTTGCCTGCCATTAATCCTAGGCAGCAAGCCTGCTGTCTGGGTGTTCTACTTGACACTCATCTCTCCTTCACCTCCCACATACAATCTCTTACCCGCTCTTGCCGCTTGCATCTCAAGAACATCTCTAGAATCCGCCCCTTTCTCACAATGGAAACGACAAAAACCCTCACCGTGGCCCTGATCCACTCTCGCCTTGACTACTGTAACTCTCTATTAATTGGTCTCCCCCTAACTAGACTCTCGCCTCTACAGTCCATCCTTAATGCAGCAGCCAGGGTCACCTATCTGGCTAACCGCTACTCGGATGCCTCTGCTCTGTGCCAGTCATTGCACTGGCTGCCCATATATCACAGGATCCAATTCAAATTGCTTGTTCTCACCCACAAAGCTCTCCACAATGCGGCACCCCCCTACATCTCCACCCTCCTTTCTGTCTATCACCCCACCCGTTCTCTACGCTCTGCAAATGACTTTCGACTAACATCCACACTAATTCGAACCTCCCACTCCCAAATCCAAGACTTCTTCCGAGCTGCACAAAACCTCTGGAATGCTCTACCCCAAGAAGTTAGGACGAATCACAACTTACTCAGCTTCAGACGCACCCTAAAAACGCATCTTTTTAGGGCGGCCTATCACAATCCCTAGCCAAACTAATTTCACCTAATCCCTCCACAACTTCTCAGATAAATACCCCGCGTCAAACTCCATGGCACCCAAATGCATCTCAAGGTCCTGGCCAACTGATCCACGAAGCCATTATCTATCCCCCATTTTCTTGAGATGGCTGGATTGTCATTGTAAATAAGCACTTGCACCTTGCCCCCCCCCCCCATCTCACTGTAGATTGTAAGCTCTCACGAGCAGGGTTGTCTTTTTTTCCTTTTAAATATTGTATTTTCGATAACTGTTACTTGTTTGTATATGATCCTTCTGAATTGTAAAGCACTGCGGAATATGTTGGCGCTATAGAAATAAAGATTATTATTATTATTGTTCTTTTCAATGGTGTTCGAAAGTGTTCGACGAACACACCCGCCGTTCGACAAACCGAACCGAACTCGAACACGAACACTAGGGTGGTGGCTCATCTCTACTAAAGATGTAGAAAGCCAAGCCGATGTGTTTCCCGTGACTCAATACAGCATACACTGCAGAGGATACATATGAATGGGTATTCTCTATGAATTAAGCCTCTCCTAAAGCCCATACACAAAAAAGCCTGCCTACAATTTGCCAGGGCCCATGCTAAAATATATGAAAACTACTGAAACTCTATACTTTGGAGTGATGAGACCCAAATAAATGTTTTTGGAACTGATAGATTCAAAACTGTATTTAAATCACAAATGTGAGGAGTACAAAGAAAATGCATGGTGCTTACAGTAAATGCTAGTTCTGACAGTGTCCCAATGTGGGGCTGCAACAGTGCTGCTAGTGTCGGGGTGTGTTTCATTGGTAGTATCATGAATTCACAGATGTACTCCCATATACTGAAAGAGAAGATACTCGATCACTCTGTGCAATTGGTAGACGTGCACTTTTTCAACCTGACAATGATCCAAAACACATCAATAAGGCCAATGTTGCATTTCTGAAGAAAAATAAGGTGAAACTGTTCACTTGCTAAGTCTCCTGATCTGAACTCAATTGAACACCTATGGGGAATTGTGAAGAGACAATTGACCATCACTCTTCATCCAGCATCCAGGCTCTAAAAGAGTTTGTTATTGAAGAATGAAAAAAAGTTGATTAAAATCTTTCTTTTCAAAGGGTTAAACTAATATATGTTGATCGTTGCATTTGAAGGCCTTATAAGGGATGACCTGCAAAAAAGTGCATTGCAGAGAATTTAACAGAATATAACTGACAACCAGCATAGTTACATGGAATACAAGCTGTGTCTCACCAACATGCTGGGTTTCATTGAGAAGCAACAGCAAATCTAGATGATGGTCATGAAACTGTTGTGCTATATCTGGACTTTGCAAAGGCATTTGGTACTGTAGCATACAATAGACTTGAACAGAAGCTTCAGACACAAGTGCAATGGGACACTACTTGCATTTGGGAAAAAAAATAATTAAGAGATAAGAACAGAAGAACTTGGGTATTTTACAATTAAGCGAAGCTGCCATACTCAGTTTCAAGCATATAATTCTGGTCAATACAAAGGACTGACACATAACTTATCCATTCTAATAGACTTTACAAAGGACTATTCACTAATGGTCCAGTCACACTCAGCAACTTACCAGCGATCCCAACAACGATAGGGATCGCTGGTAAGTTGCTAGGAGGTTGCTGGTGAGCTGTCACACTGCGACGCTCCAGCGATCCCACCAGCAACCTGACCTGGCAGGGATCGCTGGAGCGTGGCTACACGAGTTGCTGGTGAGCTCACCAGCAACCAGTGACAAGCCCCCAGTCTCCTAGTTACAGCACACATCAGGTTAATTAACCCGATGTGTGCTGCAGCTAAATGTGCACAGAGCAGGGAGCAGCGCACACTGAGCGCTGGCTCCTTGCTCTCCTAGTTACAGCACACATCGGGTTAATTACCTGATGTGTGCTGCAGCTACATGTGCACAGAGCAGGAGCCGGCACTGACAGTGAGAGCGGCGGAGGCTGGTATCAAAGGTAAATATCGGGTAACCAAGGACAGGGCTTCTTGGTTACCCGATGTTTACATTGGTTACCAGCCTCAGCAGAAGCTGGCTCCCTGCTCACTGCACATTAGTTGTTGCTGTCTCGCTGTCACACACAGCGATGTGTGCTTCACAGCGGGAGAGCAACAACTAAAAAATGGCCCAGGACATTCAGCAACAACCAACGACCTCACAGCAGGGGCCAGGTTGTTGCTGGATGTCACACACAGCAACATCGCTAGCAACGTCACAAAAGTTGTTCGTTACCAGCGATGTTGCTAGCGATGTTGCTTAGTGTGACGGGGCCTTAAGTCTAGAGAAAAGGTGAGTTTTTTATATTTTTATTAGCCAGGCTGTAGTATGCCCTACCACAAGTGTTTGTTCTGAAGTGTACACTCTTATCACTATATTTACATATACATATAACAACTAGAGATGGGTGGATCAGGCAAAATTCTAATTTGCCTGTTCACACAGAATATTCAGGGTATTTTGTTGAATAAAAAAAAAACATTTTTTTTTGTTGAAAGTGGATTTTTGTAAAATTTGATTCAAACTCAATTCCACTCAGATTAATTAGCATGTTTCTAATAACAGAGCTTTTGAAGAAGGACATGGCTCAGAAAACTGAAAGTCTTGATTAGGAGAACTGCGCATGAAACACCCGATCAAAGTAATGGGTTATGGGGGACAGACTGTAATTATGTTACGATGTTAAGAGCACTGTCAGGAACTGAGAAGGAAGAGGAGGGTGGTGAACAGCTAATGAAGTTAAGTACTGATGGTGGTTCTGGTGATCTATTTGTTTTGTTGTTGGTTCTGGTGAGGTATTCCTGTACTGATGGTGGTTGCGACGCTGTATTTCTGTGCTGTTGGTGGGCCTGGTGATGTATTTCTGTACTATTAGTGTTTATGATAATGTATTTCTGTCTTAGGTTGTGATTTTGTACACATGTAATAATCCATAACTAGTCAGATAATGTAATACATGTCCATGTTAATAAAGTATTGTGCCATCTGACAAGTTAAGGGTTACTATCTCTGTAGTTATGTTAGTAGCATACCAGGTCCTAAAATAGTGTATTATAATCACTGTCAAGATTCGGTTCTACTTGCCAGCAGCAGTGGTCATCACATAACTATTTATATGCGATTTTCATACTTATATATGCAATTTATCTCTTCAAAGAGGAAAAGGGATTGAATGCTATTGCCATATATTGGAAGTAGCAATCCTAAAAGTCAATATCGACCCTTTAACAAACCTTTCCATATGACTTAGGGGTGCTTCACACACAGCGAGCTCGCTGCCGAGATCGCTGCTGAGTCACGCTTTTTGTGACGCAGCAGTGACCTCATTAGCGATCTCGCTGTGTGTGACACTGAGCAGCGATCTGGCCCCTGCTGCGAGATCGCTGCTCGTTACACACAGCCCTGGTTCGTTTTCTTCAAAGGCGCTCTCCCACTGTGACACACAGATCGCTGTGTGTGACAGCGAGAGAGCGACAAATGAAGCGAGCAGGGAGCAGGAGCCGGCGTCTGGCAGCTGCGGTAAGCTGTAACCAAGATAAACATCGGGTAACCAAGGTGGTTACCCGATATTTACCTTAGTTACCAGCCTCCGCAGCTCTCACGCTGCCTGTGCTGCCGGCTCCGGCTCTCTGCACATGTAGCTGCTGTACACATCGGGTTAATTAACCCGATGTGTACTGTAGCTAGGAGAGCAAAGCTAAGCGGTGTGCCCTGGTAACTAATGTAAACATCGGGTAACCATACCCGATGTTTACCTTAGTTACCAGTGTCCGCAGCTTCCAGACGCCGGCTCCGTGCAAGCGCAGCGTCGCTTGCACGTCGCTGCTGGCTGGCGGCTGGTCACTGGTCGCTGGTGAGATCTGCCTGTTTGACAGCTCACCAGCGACCATGTAGCGATGCAGCAGCGATCCTGACCAGGTCAGATCGCTGGTCGGATCGCTGCTGCATCGCTAAAGTGTGAAGGCACCCTTAGGATAAAAGCCAATCTATAATCTCAATTTGCAGACATCATGAATTTGCGTATCTAATTTCCCAGAGGAGCATTGTATGGCTTGTAAGGCTCCCCAACCAGGCATGCTACACACATCACTCTCCACAAGGAGAAATATTACCCTCTTGGATCTTTTTCATACTTATAGTTATGTACTGACTAGATTCTCTTGTTGTTTCATTCAGTAAAGCAGAGGTTGTAGTTCTTCACTGAACATTAAGAGAATTAGGAACAGCAGCTCGTTGGCATGTAGGGATGTCGCCCCTATGAACGATTAAACGTGCTACACCTTTAAAAGACAGTGCTCCCCTGCGTTCTGTGTTGCTGTGGACTAGCCAGAGGAGTTGGCGCTCCCCTCTGAACTGTGCAGTTGGACTAAACCTGCCCAAAAAAGTGCGGGAGGCAGAGAAAGAGTGGGAGAAGAGCTTACGGCAGAAACAGAATAAGTCGGGTCACCTAAGAAAGGAAACCTTACCAGTGAGACTATCTGAGAATGGTGGTTGGGTGACAGGTATGATGCCGGGCTGTAGAAGTCATTGCAAGCCGTACCGTGACAGAGCCCTGGTGTCCACCGAGCCAGTACCAGATTGTGAAGTTTCCGAGGTCCAAAGTTAGAAGAGATCAAGAAAAAAGATGCCAACAGTAGGCGAGATGCACTCTGGGTCCGTGACTAAGAAGCATACACCGATAAGCTACCTGGACGCTGCAAAACTGTGCTCCTGGGAGCGGACTAGGATCTCCATAGTGGTACCTTGAGTCCCTTTGCACACTTTCAATAGGGTGTAATGTAGGCCTCAGTAGCCAGAGCACAGTGGCCGTGGTGCCAGAATAGCAGAGGTTGTAGTGTAGTTTCCAGCCATATTAGTGTATCAAAGTTTCCTTGTTGTGTTTATGTCTGTAATAGGGGTGACATAGTGTTGCGCTGCCCAGCAAGAACCTGCAATATTGTTGACATATCAGATCTTACAATTCCATTGCATCTTTTTCTCCTGTCAACTAATAAAGCTGTTACATTGTTTCTGCATCGTATTCTCCTGTACCATAAATGAACTCTGCCCTGTGGAGGTAACTTTCAACTCTGCTACAGGCACGTGAATGTAAGCGTGTAAAATGCATATCAGTGGTCACATGATCACTACTCAAAACAAGTTGTGTATAGGGTAATAGGGGGCATTTTTGCAATGGGCGCAACGTAAGGAAGTGGATATAACCGCCACTTCCATCAGATTCCATCAGATCTAACAAGGCTGGTAGGAGAACACTGTCCTCTGCTAGTGGAAAAAAATATCCAAAATGAATGAACAGCACAACCATTTCCTCCGAAGAACAGATTCAGAGAGACATGGTGTCAGGTGATAGCAGTGGTGCAGCAGCAAAATATAAAAGCTTGGGATGTCAAAGAAGGGTTAGAGTTGGCACCAAACAGAAGAAGAGTTCAGACATGTGAGCAGGAGTGCTGAACGTTAACCATCCTGCCCAGGAAGAAAGAGGGACTACTAACACCCCACAGACGTTGCCTTTCAAGACCCCCAAGTTGAGGCTGAGCTGTCAAGCCGAGCAGACAGGATGTCACTTGTGAAGACCCCTAGTTGAAGATTGCATGAGGTCACTGAGTTAAATGAGGCCACCTGAGGTCAGTTTATCTGTGGTCACAGGTTGGGTACCAGGGGAACCTCCAGCTGTGACCACAAACAAACTGAGTGACGTCAGCACTCATCACTGAGGCTGTCAGTCATTGCCTTAAGCCCACAGCATATAGACATGTTTTGTGCCTGCGTGCTGTGTCTTCAGTATGTAACAGAGTCAGAGTCATCATGGAAGCTCATGTGGATTATGTCGGAACTGGGTGTTTGAGGCTAATAGGTGAAAGAGGAGTTTTTTTGTATTTTATTTCAAATAAAGGAATTTTTCGCTTTGTGTTTATTTTTTTTCACTTACAGATTAGTAATAGGGGTGTCTCATAAACCCGTCCCATTAATAATCTAGGGCTTAGTGGCAACTGTGAGCTGTCATTAATCCCTTATTATTCCAATTGCCATCACACCAGCGCAATTGAGATGAGCCAGGTAAAGTGTTGGAATTTTCACATCTGATGGATTCAACAGTTCTGGGTGGCTGCAGGCTGCTACTTTTAGGCTGGGAGGGGCTCAATAATCATGGATCTCCCCATCCTGAGAATACCAGCCCCCAGCTGTCGGCTTTATCATGTCTGTTTATCAATAAAAGGGGGGGGTAACCGCAAGACATTTTTTAAAATTATTTATTAAAATAATTTTTAAAAAAGCCGCATGGGGGTCCGTCTATTTTGATACACAGCCAAGATAAGCACACGGCTTAGGGATGTAGCCTGTAGCTGTATGCTTTATCCTAATATGGGGGAACCCTAAACTAATTTATTGATTTATTTTTACAATAATATAGGGGGACACACAACATCTGCAATTGCAAGCAGTCAGACATGCTGTCACACAGGGTGAGGGCGCAGTCTGACTGCAACCAATTACAATTTGCTAACTAGAAAGTGAAAACGTGAATAGTGATATGCATACCTGCCAAGACTATTTGGAAAAAAAGAGATATTTAACAATGGCATTGATCAAAGTAACTGAGCCCTAATACCTTGCTAAGGTATATCTCTATATTGGGGTCCCTAACTCTGTGACCCTAACTGTGTGTCATCTCAATGCAATTAAAAACTGCTGTGTGTGGAGAGGGGTAATCAAGGACTTATATAGGAGATGGAAAAAACATGGCCGAAAGGGGCGGAGCTGTGTTCACATTCAGAAAAAAACTTAATAGTACTAAAAGGATAACTGAAGTTTGTGTGTGTATATATATATATATATATATATATATATATATATAGTGGAAGTCGAAAATACATAATCAATAAAGATGAGGCTGCATATCAACTAATTTGATAATAGTATAATGCTATAAGCAGCTGAAAAATGCAATGAAAAATGCAATTTGCTAACTAGAAAGTGAAAACGTGAATAATGATATGCATACATGCCAAGAATATTTGGAAAAAGGATATTTAGTAATTGCATTGACCCCTTTCGGCCATGTTTTTTCCATCTTATATATAAGTAAGTCCTTGGTTACCCCTCTCCACACACAGCAGTTTATAATTGCATTGAGATGACACAGAGTTAGGGTCACAGAGCTAGGGACCCCAATATAGAGATATATCTTGGCGAGGTATTAGGGCTCGGTTACATTGATCAATACAATTGCTAACTATCTCTTGTTTCCAAATATTCTTGGCAGGTATGCATATCATTATTCACGTTTTCACTTTCTAGTTAGCAAATTGCATTTTTCATTGCATTTTTCAGCATGCTTATAGCATTATACTATTATCAAATTAGTTGATGTGCAGCCTTCATTGTTGATTATGTATTTTTGGCTTGCACTCTATATATACAGTATATACATATTGGTGCTCACTTCAGTTATCCTTTTTAGTATTGCAATTAATTACAGATGCTGGGACTGTCAGTGGATGGGGGAAGCAGCGCATATGCATGAGGGTGATGAGCGGCCCTGGAAGTAGCGTTACCACCGCCTGGATACTGGTAAGTATATGGAGCATGCTTTATTCTTATTTCCTTTCTTTTTCTTTTTTTAATTACCTGGGTGGCCGGATCCAGATAGTTACCCAGAGTTCCCTAAGAACTCCGAGCCTGGGATCGGTGCATGAGTACTAGTTACCCGCGCAGATCCAAACTTTTACAGTCTGGGCTCGTCTATCACTAGTAGTGATGGGTTATTTGACTGTTTTTGTACCGGAATGTTTGTTAGTTAGATATTTATTAGATATCTAGAGTGTCAGATACACACGTTGGTCAACTGTTTTACCACTAAATAGTGAAAGTGATTTATTTGATTTCATCTGCCTGTCTAATGCGAAGTTGTAATGCCGACCTTAAACTTTTTCTATATTCATCTATCATAGTCAAAATCTCCACAAGATGGTCATTGCAGTCCGTTCCCTAGAGCCAAAATGTATTTTTTTTCTGCTGTTATCAGCCTTGGACAAGGGCATATTTATCACCAAGTAAAGCAGTATTGAAAAACAGTATTAAATATGATGTATAATGTTATTTTTAGTATGAGGTTTACGGAAATCTACAAAAACTCTCATTCATCAAGAAATATAGTACTTGTGAGCAAACCCTCATTCATCTTCACTATAAACCATCTATCTTTTCAAAAGTCTGCAACACTGAAAGGCAGATTTTGAATTTAGCTGACACCTAAAATACAAGCTTCTTTTAAAAATATATAGACACTTTATCATTTTTATTTGGCCTTTAAATTCGCAGTATAACACTTTGACTGCATATCAATTGATGGATATTCGGGATGGTAAACTTTCCATTAACCAAAAATTCCTTAATAGTGTGATTGCAAAAGTGTTTTATAAATCTGACAACTATTTTTATGTTAGAATCTAAAATATGTGGCAAATACAATGTATCTCTACAACAGTTCTACTTAAAATGGCCATAGAACTAAAAGGGGTTTCCACTTTCAAGAAACTAGACCCAAAAGTCTTGCAAAGGCATAACATAGTGAAGTCAAATGCTAATCATCTTCCTATGGTCCAGCATTTGCTCTCCCTGACTGCTCTGATCTTTATGTTTTGGCTGCAGCAGTGTCTTAACATTAATAGCAAGCATCACCACTGCAGCCAATCATTGAGCTCACAGGTATATTCTGTTCACATTGGTGATGCTTGATGTCGATGTGACATCATCAGTGTAGCCAAAACAAAGAGCCTAGAGTAACAATGGAGATTTGGCACTGGAGGGAAGAGGAGTACAACTTGGTTTTGTTATTTTACATGCCTAAAGATGTGTGGGGCCTACTTTGTTAATTGAGGAACACAATTTCAGGTTGCTTATGGATTACCACGTGTTGTTGCCATGATGTTTGTCCAATGAAGCCAAGCTAGAGGCTGGAGCTCCTATGAAGACGTCACAAAGTTCTGCAAAGTTATTGCAGCACGCTCACTTTGTAGTGATCAGACACTGGAATATCTCCATAACTGCCACTATGACTGGCGGCACAGTGGCTCAGTGGTTAGCACTGCAGCCTGGCAGCGCTGGGATCCTGGGTTGTAGTCCCACTAAGGACACCATCTGCAAGGAGTTTGTATGTTCTCCCCGTGTTTGCGTGGGTCTCCTCACACACTCCAAAAAACATACTGATAGGGAATTTAGATTGTGAGCCCGAATGGGGACAGTGTTGATAATGTATGTAAAGCGCTGTGGAATTAATAGTGCTATATAAGTGAATAAATATTATTATAATATTATGACTGGAAGAGAGTGGAATCAGGGAGGATAAATCAGTTTTCTGTCTGTAGCCAACACCTTTCCAGTAAGCTGACTAACCAGGCTTCAAACACTATTTATCTGCAGTTTGTCCTTACATCTATAGGTAAATAATGTTTCTCAAAAAGACAAGTTAACGTTAAAGAGGTGTCTAAAATTGTAGAATTTCACTGAGTCTTAAAGGGAATCTGTCACCAGACATTTGCCACCTAATCTGAGAGCAGCATAATGTAGGGGCAGAGATCCTGATTCCAGCGATGTGTTACTTCTTAGTTTTAATAAAATAGCTGTTTAATCAGCTGTAGATTGTTATTAGAGGACTACCTGGCATGCTGCCAGGTAGTCCAGCATATTCATGAGCTCTGTATAATTGCTAGATCTGCAGCGGAGAAAACATTCATTTTATCAAAATGAAAGCAAACAGCTCAGTAAATGACACATCGCTGGAATCAGGCTCTCAGTCTCAACATTATGTTGCTTTCAGATGGGGTAGCAAAAACCTGGTGACAGATTCCCTTTAACATTGTGTAATGTACTGTGGTGCCCCTGCGGCTTCAGGTGCCACAGGGTACTGAACCTCCCACAAGGTGCAGTATTCATCTGGGATATGGAGGAGGTCGTCACTGGTAATCACCACCACATTCACTCATCCAACACATAAACACGCGAGTTCTTCCATTGGGACAGGGCTACGGTAGGTGCTGGGGTGGCCATCATGAGGTATGAGACCTCTCCCCACTAGTTCAGCAACCCGGGAGGCGGAGCACCAACAGGGGACGTGAGGAGCCATCTCTCACACAAGTCAGTCGAGAAGATACCTTCGGACGCTGCAGGCGTCTGGAGAGACTCAGGAACAAGCAAAGACACGGACAGTTCGGGGCCCATGGTCTGGAGCTGGAAGCTCGACCCAGGTTCTTAGGAAAGAAGGGGGATCCCAGGGTTGGCAGGGAGTGCAGAAGGCACCTGTGACCCGTTCCACGGCCCAGGAGCTGGGGTGAAGGGAAACCGTCGAAAGGAGACGCACAGAAGGAAACACCAGCCTCGACCTCCGAAGTATCCGGGATCGGCTGAAGCCCATCACAACGTAGCTCGGTGCTCCAACGGCAGTCTGTTTCCAGTGAGTAAAAGAACTTGAACTGCACCCTCTGTATTGTCCCATCACTGCCGGCGCTCGCAACCTCGCACCCCTTCGCCATAGGCAACTACTACCACCATCATCCTCTCTGGGGTCTGACCTCTGCCTGTGGAGAGCTGTACCATCTGAGCTACGTTATCATCTGCCTCAGAGAAGAGGTCCCACAGCGGCGGCTAATAATTGGCCGCACACCACAGGTGGCGTCACAAACAACTATCCCCATCGTCCCCATCCCCAGCTTTATTGACATCACTGGGGTCACGGAACCAGGCAAGGCCACCGCGGTGATCCCAAACAAGCACAGCGGCCCGGTGACGGGTAAATAAACACAAGACCCTGTGGGCGTGTCACTACTATTAGGATTCAGCTTTTTTTACTCTCTCTGCACTCCTAACCGCGCTGTATATCATAATGATAGAGAGGAGCACTTTCCAAGCACTTTCTCTTCTGCTTCTATCCTAGTTTCAGTTGGGTTTATCAGAGGAAAAAGAGGTTTGCAGGTGTCTCTATTTAAAACTCATATAGAGCAGTGATGTGACGAGCGCAGAAAGTATATAAACAGCCATATCTTAACACAGAATCTGGAAATATTTTTTGAGGGTGAAAATAAAGTTTCCAAAAGGGCTTTTTGTTTTGTTTTTTTTTGAAAGATAGTGTTCAAAAGAGCCTAACTAGGTAATTGTATATGTATTTAGCTGGGTTATGATACTGTAGCTATGTATTAAGCGTGGTTTTGCTCCCAAATCTATATAGTAAGCTCAGTTATGGTACCATATTTTAGCAGTAAGCTTAGATTTGTTCTATGTATGCAATAAGTACTTTATAGAAGTAGGTTTGCTGGCTTGAGATAATCCATTATTAAGACATTCATAATGTCAAAACGCGTCGGATAATCTTCCTTCTGCTTCATATCTGTCAGCACCAGTACCTGTTCAGATTTTTATTTTCAAGTTTAAAAAAATAAGTTTTTATTGTTCCTTACCTGCTGGTTTTGCTGGATTTCTTCAGTTTGTTGATCCTATGCAACCCTGGCCAGGGCATATTTTATGCGGAGACTGTGACTGATTCCTAGATTTCACTACATTGTGATCTGGCTACTTTTCCTTTTTTCCTTCCTTGTATCTATGTATTAAGCACGGTTGTGCTCCCATATCTATGTAGTAAGCTCAGTTATGGTACCCTATTTTAGCAGTAAGCTTAGTTCTATTCTGTTTGTGCAGTAAACTTGGTTTTGTTCCTGTATCTATGTAGGAGGCTTGATTCTGTTGCTGTATCTATGTAGTAGACTTAGCTAGCATGATTCTGTTCCTGTATTTATAAAGAAAACTTGGTTCCGTTCCCGTATTTCTGTAGTAAGCTCAGTCCTGTTCCCATATATCTGCAAAAAGCTCAGTTCCCATACCTCTGTAGTAAGCTTGGTTCTGCTCCCTTATCTTTGTAGTAAGCTTGGTTCTGTTCCTGTATCTCTGTAGTAAACTCGGTTCTGCTCCTATATCTCTTTAATAGGCTTGGTTCTGCACTTATATCTCTGAAGTAAGCTCAGTTCTACTCCCATATCTCTGTAGTAAACTCCTTATCTATGTAGTCATCTTGTTCTAGTCTCGTGTCTTTTTAGTCAATTAGTTCACTGCCTACATCTATGTAGTCAATTTGGTTCTGTTTTCAGTATCTATGTATACAGCAAACTCGGTTTTGTTCCCATTTCTATGTAGTTAGCCTCCATTTGGTTCCAATATCTATGTAGTTAGCTCCTTTCGATTTCCATATCTATGTAGTAATCTTGGTTCCATTCTCATGTCTATGTAGTCAGTTAGTTCAATTCCTATATCTATGTAAATCGAAAAAAGGTCCATGAAGCCTCTGTTAGGAGTTTCGACACAGAAAATAGCCAGATATCCCTCCGGGAAGGACCTAGCCGAGGAGTGGCTCTTTTTAGGAGATCACCATAACCACCATATTAAGTGGCCCTTTTAGTCAATATCCAACTCTTTGATGAGTTTAAAGATATGACAAGGGAAATACCAAGGTCAAGTATCCATCCACAGACAGCTGTTTCGGGGTATTGCCCCTCATCAGTGTGCAGTAGGATTCAGGCTAGGTGGGAGCAATGCCTAGTAGACCAGCAAGACAAAACAATCACTGATCTCGGTGAGACCAGCCAGGGAAAACACTGCTGGAAGCCTGCAAAGGCGCTCAAAGCAGTGAAATCCTAGGTGCATTGCCCCCTGGGAAATATGCAAATCAAATAAAGGTCCGTGGAGCCTCTGTTAGGAGTCTCAACACACAAAATAGCCAGATATCCCTCCGGGAAGGACCTAGCCAAGGAGTGGCTCTTTTTAGGAGACCACCATAACCACCATATTAAGTGGCCCACCTGTCTGTGGATGGATACTTGGCCTTGGTATTTCCCTTGTCATATCTTTAAACTCGTGAAAGAGTTGGATATTGACTAAAAGGGCCACTTAATATGGTGGTTATGGTGGTCTCCTAAAAAGAGCCACTCCTTGGCTAGGTCCTTTTCGGAGGGATATCTGACTATTTTCTGTGTCGAGACTCCTAACAGAGGCTCCACGGATCATTTTTTGATTTGCATATTTCCCAGGGGGCAATGCACCTAGGATTTCCACTGTTTTGAGCGCTTTTGCTGGCTGCCGGCAGTGTTTTCTCCGGCTGGTCTCCCCGAGATCAGTGATTGTTTTGTCTTGCCTATATCTATGTAGTCAGTTTGCTTCTATTGCAGGATCTATATACGCCGCAAGCTCGGTTTTGTTCCCATATCTATGTAGTTAGCTCCTTTCGGTTCCCATATCTATGTAATTAGCTCCTTTTGGTTCTGTATCTATGTAGCTATATTGGTTCCACTCTCATGTCTTTGTAGTCAGTTCTGTTCCTTTAACTTTGTAGTCCATTTGCTTCTATTGCAGTATGTTTGTATGCAGCAAGTTTGGTTCTGTTCCCATATCTATGTACCAGCCTATTTTTAAATCCTGTGACCTCTGCTGCTCTAATAAAGCGGTGAGAGATAAACAGGTCAAAGGTGGCCCACTGCAAATCGAGGACCCCTGTCTAGTGATTTCCCTCCTGGCTGAAATGTGCCAGCCCCTGCTAGTTGCCATTGTCCAATACTCCACATCCTGCAATGAATATCCCTGGCCAGATCAAAAAGAGATTTATCTCTGTACAAAGTTAACCCTGCTTTTGCCAGTTTCAGTATTTTTGCTTACAGAATAGTACATGGATAGCATGTTTGAGAGGAGGAGCTGTGGAGAAAATGAAGCGCAATAGGGTCTTACCCTTATAGGCACAGGGCAATAGGCATGGGAGCAAATATACTCACCAACTGTAGTTGTGACAGTCACAACTACTATAATCGCATAGACAAATAGATCCAGGCAGCGGCAACCCCAGGTGACTTGATAACAGAGAACAATTGTAGAAAAAGGGTTTTCTATACCGCGCCAATGATCACAAAATGGAAATCAGGATTGATGTGGCTTTATTGTAGCACAGGTCTACGCGTTTCAGGAGCTCTGCTCCCTTCCTCAGGACCATAGAAACATTGATGTTGTTTCTATGGTCCTGAGGAAGGGAGCAGAGCTCCTGAAACGCGTAGACCTGTGCTACAATAAAGCCACATCAATCCTGATTTCCATTTTGTGATCATTGGCGCGGTATAGAAAACCCTTTTTCTACAATTGTTCTCTATGGATAGCATGTTTGACATAATGCTACCTGCAGTCAGGGAAAAAAAGCTCTATCAATGGCAAAGTGATCTCACGCCTAATGCAAGGTGTAACCGTGGTGGGCAGTAGAGATATGAAATAAATAAATCTGGATGCAACCGCAAACACTTCTCTGAGGCGGCACAAGATAACTTTTCGGGTCTGGTTAGGAATCATTCCCAGCACTGGTACACTGCTGCTTTGTACTCACAGCTCATGTATCTGTTTACAGATGACCTTTTATGTAAGAAGAAAGCCGAACACTCCCCATCTATTTATATCCACTCGCTTTTATTTACCATTACATTTATGCTCTCAATCCACAGTGATGGCCATTTATTACTCCTAAATCATCTCGAATTGCTGCGTGGAGCCATCACCTCAAAGTCATCATCTACTTCACCCAAAGATCAGATTGAAATGATTGTTTCTTTAGCTTCATGTGTTTTCTCACAGCAAAATGTACCATGATAAAGGCAGTTCATAACCTATTACAGATATGGGAAAACATGCATTTGAAGCTATATTGTGTGGCCGTCACGTCCTGATTTCAGGCCAGGGTGTGACTCTGACAGGATGCATTGTGTAGCCAAGGGGAACACTGGAGATCTATTATGTACGGCCCTAGACACATTGTCTGTGAACAGCACCCTGTAATGAGTGGTCTTTAAAAGTAAAAATAATACAAATGTTAATCATTAGAATGAAAACACAGTATAATTAAAAATAATTTATTTTTTTCTTTTTGAAGAACGTGAGTTTCATCAATGGGTAGAACGGGGGCTCAGTGGTGAATGCTGTTGCTTTGCAGCACTGGGGTCCTGGACTCAAATCCCACCAACGACATCATCTGCAAGGAGTGTGTACGTTCTCCGTGTGTTTGCGAGGGTTTCCTCCCAGACCTCAAAGACATACAGATAAGGAATTTGGATTGTGAGCCCCATTGGGTGTCCGCTTCCAGAAAGCAAATACTCTCAAAAATGGTGCACAACAGAGCACACTATGGCTCCGTCTGCACCATTATAGTCAATGGCCCTGTCAGCGCATACATCCAAAACCTGCTTTGCAGGGAGTTTGAACGGAAGCTCCAATGGGACTACTGAATGGAGATCGGACCACGATGTGAAAGGGGTCTTTGGTACGTCTTTAATATGCTTCATGCTTTGAATATAGGAAATATATGAAAAATACTTTTCACAAATTGGGGAAAATATATATTCTAAAATTATATCCTAATGTACAACAATGACTAAAGGAAATATGCAAATGATAGATAAACATAGTTAAAAACAATACAAAAAATAAAAACACCCTAAAAGTTTAACTCCCTCTCCCTTTTTCCATTCAAAAACAAAATAATAATGAATAAAATCCAACACATCAAATAAACGTCAGAGAAAATTAAACATCAGAATTAATGTTTTGGGGCTTTTGGATAAGGAATAAAGAAAACAAAATACAGTATATTATGATGCTACCAATAAAATCTGCAGCTCACGCTTCAAAAATACACTGAACGAAAATATACTGATCAAAAATACAAAAATATACTGAAGAAAAATACAGAAACATACTGAACAAAATTATATAATATCATTAGTGATGAGCGAGCATGCTTGTAACTACTCGGTACTCGCACGAGTATCGCTGTACTCGGGCTGCTCGGCGGGGACCGAGTAATCTCGCGATACTCGTGCTGTACTCGTGGTCTTCATTTCTGCATGTTGGCGCTCTTTTGAGAGCCAGCCCTCATGCAGGGATTGGCTGGCAGACCACTGCAATGCCACAGCCCTGTTAGTTGTGGAATTGCAGTGATTGGCTGGCCTGCACAGCGTGACCGAGCCTTTATATCGGCCGGCGCGCTGTGCTCTGCTCACAGCTATCCAGACTGTCAGTGCAGGGAGAGTGTCGCTGATTCAGGGAAAGCTTTGCGGCCCTTTATAGCTTTTTCAGTTGCAGGGCTGCAAACAGTGTGACCAGAAGTCCTTCTCAGGACTATTCTAGTTGTATACAGGCAGGCAGGGTATAGCCAGGTCGGAGTACAGTAGCAGAGTCCTTCTCAGGACTATTGTTGCTATATACAGGCAGGGTATAGCCAGGTCTGAATACAGGCTAGTGACCAAAAGAGTCCTTGTCAGGACTATTGTACCAGTATACAGGCAGGCAGGCAGGCAGGGTAGTGGTGACCGTATACCAGCCTTCATCATATCTGGGGCTGGTGTACACAGTGTAAAACAGTCCAGATAGTGTCTGACTTGTCTGTAATTGTCGCTCCCCAAAAAAACCTGTTAGGTTCTTATTGCGTCCGTGCTTGGTTTTTAAAACCGCACGTGTGTGCCTGTTGGTGGCAGCGTACAGGTGCACTTGTGTGCAATTTCCAGAAACTTTGATATAACGCACAAGTAGTGAATATACACGTCAGCAGTGCACAGCATTGCAAAATGCGCAAGGGCATTGGCAAGGAACAAGGAAGTGGACGTGATGGTGGTGCAGGCAGAGGCCGAGGTCGTGGGCAAGCTCTAATTTCGCCACAACAAAGGGCCACATCTAGTCGCTCGCACGTCCTGTCCCAAATTCTTGGGGACCGCAGCAGTACACCGCTCTTGAACCAAGACCAGTGTCAACAGGTTGTTAGTTGGATAGCAGATAATGCTTCCAGTCAGATTGGCACCACCACAAACACTCTGTCTTCCACACGGTCAAGTGTCAGTAGCCGTGATACTGCACCGCACATTTCTGAACCTGATCCTCCTTCCTACCACCAGGCTGAGTACACGTCCTCCTCGGACATTAATGATCCCACACTTGGACACTCGGAAGAGCTGTTCACGTTTCCATTCACACATTCTGGCCTCTCGCCAGCTCATATTGAAGTGGGTCATGAGGAGATCGTCTGTACAGATGGCCAAATATTTGAGCAGCCACGTTCTCACGAAGTTGGCAACGTGTCTCAACAAGTGGTGGACGATGATGAGACACAATTGTCAGCAAGTCAGGAGGAGGAGCAGGGTGCGGAAGAGGAAGACGACGTGGTGGATGATCCAGTAACTGACCCAACCTGGCAGGAGGATATGCAGAGCGAGGACAGCAGTGCACAGGGGGAGGGAGGCGTAGCATCACAACAGGCAGTAAGAAGCAGGGTGGTGGCCCCAGGCAGAAGTCAGGCAACCGTTCCCCGGAACAACACGACGACACAAGGTGCCTGTACAAATGTTAGGTCTTCCCGAGTCTGGCAGTTTTTTAAGTTGGATCCAGATGATTCAAAAAAGGCCATTTGCAACACCTGCCGTGCCAGCATCAGCAGGGGTACCAAAACTAGCAGCCTGACCACCACCAGCATGATCAGGCACATGTCAGCCAAGCACCCGACTTTGTGGGAAGTACAACAGAGTCGAGGAGCAGTGCTTGCTGATGTCACTGCTACGTCTTCGCTGGTTGTGCATGCGAGCCAATCCCCTGTCCATGCTGCCTGCGAACAAGCCTCCTCCACTCCTGCACCTGCAGTTGCCTACGCAGAAAGAACACCATCATCAAGCACGTCCTTGTCCCAGCGCAGCGTTCAGTTATCCATTCAGCAAACCTTTGAACGCAGGCGCAAATACACTGCCAACACCCCACATGCCACAGTTCTAAATGCTAACATTTCGCGACTGCTTGCGCTGGAAATGTTGCCTTTTAGGCTGGTGGAGACAGAAGCATTCCGTGACCTGATGGCGGCAGCTGTCCCACGTTACTCGGTCCCCAGCCGCCACTATTTCTCCCGGTGTGCCGTCCCCGCGTTGCATAACCACGTGTCACAAAACATCACACGTGCCCTGAATAACGCTGTTTCACCCAAGGTCCACCTAACCACAGACACGTGGACAAGTGCTTGTGGGCAAGGCCGCTACATCTCGTTGACGGCACACTGGGTTAATATTGTGGAAGCTGGGACCCAGTCTGAGCGAGGGACGGAACACGTCCTTCCCACACCAAGGTTTGCAGGCCCTACCTCAGTCAGTGTTTCACCCACACTCTACAGCTCCGGAATGTCATGCTCTTCAGCCTCCTCCTCCTCCTGCGCATCCTCATCCACTGTACCCTCCACACCAGTCCCAAGCTGGAAGCACTGCAGCACTGCCTCGGCGAAGCGGCAACAGGCTGTGCTGAAGCTAATCTGCATAGGTGACAAACCCCACAATGCAGAAGAGCTGTGGACAGCTCTGAAACAGCAGGCAGATCACTGGCTCACACCTCTGAACCTAAAGCCAGGAAAGGTCGTGTGTGACAATGGCCGGAACCTGGTGGCGGCTTTGAGGCGAGGCCAGCTGACAAATGTTCCATGCGTGGCCCATGTGCTCAACCTCGTGGTTCAGCGGTTTCTAAAGTCATACCCAGAGCTGTCTGATCTGCTGGTAAAAGTTCGCCGCCTGTCTGCACATTTTCGAAAGTCACCTACTGCTTCAGCCGGCCTTGCCGGCTTTCAGCGCCGTTTGCATCTTCCGGCTCACAGACTGGTGTGTGATGTCCCCACGCGTTGGAATTCAACTCTGCACATGTTGGTCAGGATATGTGAGCAGAAGAGGGCAGTTGTTGAGTACCTGCATCACCTAAGCCGTCGGGAAATGGGTCAAACTCCACACATAACACCTGAGGAGTGGAGATGGATGTCAGACCTATGTACCATCCTCCAAAACTTTGAGGACGCCACCAAGATGGTGAGTGGTGATGACGCCATTATTAGCGTCACCATACCGCTACTCTGCCTTCTAAAATGGTCTCTGCTGAAAAACAAACATGATGCATTGCAGGCGGAGCGCGATGAGTTGCAGCAAGAAACAGTAGTGGGTGTGGGTGATAACGCACAGCCCAGCCTCGTCTCATCACAACGTGCAGTGGAGGACTATGACGAGGAGGAGGATGAAGACATGGAGCAACTCTCCGGCCAAATTGAGGATATGACATGCACACCAGTCATATCCTCGGTTCAGCGTGGCTGGCCAGAGGACAGGGTAGATGAGGAGGAGGAGGAGGAGGAGGAGGAGGACAGCATGTTCAGTCATCTTGTTGGTCAGGCTACTGAAGTCCTGGCTGTTAAGAGTCTGGCGCACATGGCTGACTTTATGGTAAGCTGCCTGTCTCGTGACCCTCGCGTTAAGAACATCTTGGCCGACAATCATTACTGGTTGGTAACACTGTTAGACCCACGCTACAAGGAGAACTTTTTGTCTCTTATTCCCGTGGAGGAGAGGTCAACCAAAATGCAGCAGTTCCGGAAGGCCATAGTCACGGAAGTAGGCAAAGCATTCCCCTCACAAAACGCTAGCGGCATAGGTCAGGAATCAGTGGACAACCGAGGCGTACAGCCGAGAGAGGCACAAGTCCAATCCGCCAGAGGTAGGGGAACAGTCTTTAAGATGTGGGACAGTTTTCTCAGCCCCTCACGCACCACAGCCCCTGAGGTGCGGGGTAGTGCCACAAGAAATCCTAAGTTTGCTCAGATGCTGAAGGAGTACCTTGCAGATCGAACAACTGTACTCCGACATTCCTCTGTGCCTTACAATTATTGGGTATCCAAGCTGGACACGTGGCATGAATTGGCTCTCTACGCCTTGGAAGTCCTGGCCTGCCCTGCTGCTAGCGTTTTGTCAGAGCGTGTTTTTAGTGCCGCAGGTGGAATCATTACAGATAAACGCACCCGCCTGTCAACTGAAAATGCTGACAGGCTGACTCTGATCAAGATGAACAAGGGTTGGATTGGGCCAGACTTCACCACACCACCAGCAAATGAGAGCGGAATTTAAAGTTTGCCATGTACCTCCACTCACCCATGGGTACACACTTCTGGACTTTGGATAATAGCTGGACTGCTCCTCCTTCTCCTCATGCGCCACCATGATGATGACCGTTACAAATTGCAATACTTAGGCCTTTGTTTCAGGTATACCCCCAGTGGTAAATTTTTTTGCCCATTCTTTGCAGAATGGACATTACAACGACAGGAGACCCGCTCCTTTGCAATGGGAACAATGTTTTGAGGCCCTCATGCACGTCTCTACCCAGGGACAACGTGGAGCCTCCCAATTTTTGGCTGCCCTGCCTAAGGGCTATACTATAATACACCCACTTCCTGACAATGGACACTTAATGTTTTGAGGCCCTCATGCACGTCTCTACCCAGGGACAACGTGGAGCCTCCCAATTTTTGGCTGCCCTGCCTAAGGGCTATACTATAATACACCCACTTCCTGACAATGGACACTTAATGTTTTGAGGCCCTCATGCACGTCTCTACCCAGGGACAACGTGGAGCCTCCCAATTTTTGGCTGCCCTGCCTAAGGGCTATACTATAATACACCCACTTCCTGACAATGGACACTTAATGTTTTGAGGCCCTCATGCACGTCTCTACCCAGGGACAATGTGGAGCCTCCCAATTTTTGGCTGCCCTGCCTAAGGGCTATACTAAAATAGACCCACTTCCTTACAATGGGCACTTCAGGTTTACAGGCCATCATGCACGTCTCTATCCAGGGACAACGTGGAGCCTCCCAATTTTTGGCTGCCCTGGCAAAGGGCTATACTAAAATAGACCCACTTCCTTACAATGGGCACTTCAGGTTTACAGGCCATCATGCACGTCTCTATCCAGGGACAATGTGGAGCCTCCCAATTTTTGGCTGCCCTGCCTAAGGGCTATACTAAAATAGACCCACTTCCTTACAATGGGCACTTCAGGTTTACAGGCCCTCATGCACGTCTGTATGCAGGGGCATTGGTGAACCTCACAATTTTGGACTGCCCTGGCAAAGGAAAATACTACAAAGACTCACTTCCTCAAAATGGGCACATTAGACTCAAGAGGCCTTCATGTACGTCTCTTCTCAGGGACATCGGAGTGCCACACAATGTTTTCACGTAAAATCTTTCATGTATTAATCTCAAAAAGTAACATACACCAGCTCTATCTCACTATTGCGTATGTGCCCTTAACATTTCTGCCATGAAAAATCATTTTGGGGTCATTTTGGAAGGTTTTCTGGTGAGTCCGTAAAAATGGCGTGAAACGCGGACAAAATTGTTCACAGCTGTGACTTTTGAGTGATAAATGCTTCAAGGGGTCTTCCCCATGCTGTTGCCATGTCATTTGAGCACTCTTCTGAGACTTTTGTGACATTTTTAGGGTTTCTCCATGCTGCCGGGGGGTCATTTCACAAAAATACTCGGGTCTCCCATAGGATAACATTGGGCTCGTTGCTCGGCCCGAGTACACGAGTATCTTGGGAGGCTCGGCCCGAGCTTCGAGCACCCGAGCTTTTTAGTACTCGCTCATCACTAAATATCATACATTTTGTGCCCTCTAAATAACTCAACACACAGCCCTAAATGTCTAAACCTCTGGCAACAAAAGTGAGTACGCTCTTAAGTGAATATGGCCAAATTGTGCCCAATTAGCCATTTTCCCTCCCCCGTGTCATGTGACTCATTAGTGTTATAAGGTCTCAGGTGTGAATGGGTGCAGGTGTGTTACATTTGGTGTTATCACTCACACACTCTCTCATACTGGTCACTGGAAGTTCAACATGGCTCCTCATGTCAAAGAATTCTCTGAGGATCTGAAAAAAAATAATTGTTACTCTTTATAAAGTTAGCCTAGACTATAAGAAGATACAGCCAAGACCATACGGAAGTTTAAGAAGAGTCACAATATGCAACATTTCAAGCAGTTTTGTATCTAAATAGGAAGAACTGCTTGATGACCTTATATAAATTGTGATATTTCACTTACGTTGGAGTCATTCACTTGAATGTGATTTAGAGGTAGCACATAGGAACACACTTATTAAAAGTTCAAGCGGTTTATTAACTCATCACATAAATCTCTTCCTAAGTAACACAATATAAGACAGATTCAGAGTTGGTAATATTCTCGGTACGTCGCTCAGGTTCGGATACACTACTCCAGTATCCCACTGACCTCAGCTAGTACACATAAACATGGCTTTCAAGTCTGTTACTTCATGGTTTGTCCACTCAGGTTCGGTTACAGTCCTCCACAGAAGTTTCCCACTGACACCGACCAGTAAACATAAACACGGATTTCAAGTCCACTACCTCACAGTACCCCTACACAGGTTTGGATACAGTCCTCCAGTATCCTAGTGGAGCTATGTCTGTCTCCACTCACTGACCTCAGTCAGTCGAAGTGAACTCTCTATTCCCACAGTGGGTTCCTTCAGAGAGGCTTCAATACCTCTTTCCACAGTTTAGCAGCCTCTTCACTCTGACTCCGGGCAGTGCACACACTCTCACATAGGCTGCTTCTCACACACTCACACACTGTCATGTGCCAAACAGGTTCAGTATACCAACTAAGACACACCCCTGAGTGGAGGTATCTATGTAGCCAGGCCCACCCATCTCTCCACCCATCTGTAAACCTGACCCTGTGGAATCATTAACAAAAACAGGTGGCACTACAATTACTAAAACGGACCTCCAGGTTTACACCATTTCTGTGGCATATACCAGCCATTTACAATGTAGCTTATCTCCATAATACTATATATATATATATATATATATATATATATATATATATATATATATATATATATACGCAGTATGCATATGTCCATATTGGTGTTGCACAGGCATGCTCGCCACTGCTCGATACTCGATCAAGCATCGGGGTGCTCGGGCTCTATAAAATATCGCAGGTGCTTAAGTTTAAGCATCGTGCTCAAGTCCCCACCCCACATGTTTTGTGGCTTTTAGATGGCCAGGCAACAAGCAAGGCATACCTGCCATACATGGTAACGCCGTAGCCATGTATGACACTATTCAAGCAGGATACAGCTAAACCCCCACTAAATAGAGGCATCACAGGTGCAGGAGGAGCAAATCACACACACTTCCAAACATGGAGAAGGCGATTGCTGGATAGTAAAACTGCACACTGATGGCTTACATAGAGCACTGTTACACTAGCATACGCACAATCACAAACCTGCAGCCTATTAGGCGACGCCCATACTATTAGATCAGGCGGGCTGCCAAGCCGTACCCCAAATACGCACTACATAGGGACAGGAACTCTAATAGCAAGGCCTGGTTGGCTCCTGTACAAAAAAAATGAGTATTTTTGTTAGCGTTATGGCCATAAGACGGAAGCCTAAAACCATCGTCACGGGAACCTCATGCTTGTAGGTCCCTACACTATATATAATATAAAAAAGAAAAAAGAGGAATAAATATCATTACTTACAGCAAAGATGGAACTGCAGCTGTATGTAGGACAAAAGATTACTATTCCAGCAGGATACAGCTAAACCCCCACTAAGGGGAGGTATCACATGTGCAGGAGGAGCAAATCACACACACTTCTAAACATGCTTTTTTATATTATATATAGTGTAGGGACCTACAAGCATGAGGTTCCCGTTACGAGGGCTGGAGGCTTCCATCTTATGGCCCTAACGTTAACAAAAAACCTAATTTTTTTTGTACAGCATACAGTCAAGCCCCTTTTTGTTAGGCCTTGCTATTAGAGTTCCTGTCCCTATATAGTGCGCAGTTGGGGTACGGCTAGGCAGCCCGCCTGATCTACACTAATAGTATGGGCGTCGCCAAATAGGCTGCGGGTTTGTGACTGTGCGTGTGCTAGCGTGAACAGTGCTCTATGCAAGCCATCAGTGTGCAGTTTTACCATCCAGCAATCGCCTCCTCCATGTTTGGAAGTGTGTGTGATTTGCTCTTCCTGCACCTGTGATGCCTGCCCTTAAAGGGGGTTTAGCTGTATCCTGCTGAAGTAGTAGTCTTTTGAGCTGGGCAATATACAGCTGCAGTTCCATAATACCTTTAATCGCTGTAGAGAAAGCTGGTGGAGAAGGGATAGTTTAGGATTAGAGGCACATAGGCAGGGTTTATTGCCTTACAGTCCTTCTATACTTATACTGCTGCTGCAACCTAAACCTAAAAGTCCTTTTCAGGGCTAATTATGGTCCTTTATTCTAGTATAACCACTGTTACCTGCATTGAGTGTAGGGATAACTGATGGAGGAGGGATAGTTTTGGATTATAGCGGGAAGATAGGCAGGGTTTATTGCCTTACAGGCATTCTATACTTATAATGCTATTGCAACCTAAAAAAAAAGTTATTTTTAGGTCTACATAATGTCCTTTATTTAGTTACTGTTAACAGCATTCAGTTTAGGGATAGCTGGTGGAGGAGGGATAGTTTAGAATTAGAGGCACAAAGGTAGGGTTTATTGGCTTATGCGGGCGTCACACGGTACGATATATCATGCGATCTGGCATCGTTTGATATATTGTAGCATGTGACAGCTACGAGCGACGGTGAATGAGCAAAAATACTCACCTTATCGTTGCTTGTTGACACGTCGCTCATTTTCAAAAAATAATTTCTTCTTCTGTGCGCCAGTTGTTCATCGTTCCCGTGGCAGCACACATCGCTCCGTGTGACACCCCGGGAACTATGAACACAGCTTACCTGCGTCCCGCCTGCAATGCGGAAGGAAGGAGGTAGGCGGGATGTTTACGTCCCGCTCATCTCCGCCCCTCCTCTGCTATTGGCCGGCCGCTGTGTGACGTCGCTGTGACGCCGACCGTCCCTCCCCCTTCAGGAAGAGGATGTTCGCCGCCCACAGCGAGGTCGTCCGGGAGATAAGTGCGTGTGATAGGGGGTTAATGACTTTGTGCGCCACGGGCAACTAATTGCCCGTGACGCACAAACAACGGGGGCGGGTACGATCGTTTGTGCGATCGCACGATAGATCGTCCCGTGTGACGCCCGCATTACAGTCTTTCTATTCTTATACAGCAACTGCAACCTAAGAACAAAAGTCCTTTTCAGGGCTGCATACCATCCTTTAATTAGTAAAACCAATGTTGCTGGTATTCAATTCAGGGATAGCTGAGGCAGATGGATAGTTTAGAAAGAGAGGCATCTATAATTTGGATTAGCGTGGGCATATAGACAGGGTTTATTGCCTTACAGTCCTTCTCTACTTATACTGCTGCTGCAACCTAAAACCAAAAGTCATTTTCAGGACTACATACTGTCTTTTATTTTAGTAAAAAAAACTTTTACCTGTATTGAGAGTAGGGATAGCTGGCAGAGGAGGGATAGTTTTGGATTAGAGGCATATAGGTAGGATTTATTGCCTTACACCACTTTTATGAACTGACAATAAAGCATACAAAATCGAAGATAAAGTTAATATTGTTTCCTGCATAATGACTTGTATTCATATAAGGCAAAATTAAAAAGAGAAAAAAAAACGCCTACTCCACCCCTTCATAGTCAGGCCATCTCTCACAGTATTTCCCCATCGTCTATGCCTACAGTAGATCACATAGTAGAGGGGAAAATAAAACTAAACTCACCAGTAGCCACCGGTAAATGTAATTTTACCATTTTACTACCTTATCTGGGCATGAGGTATGTTTGACATGGTCAGACACATTCTGTTTAATTTATGAAGGAGGAACTCAAATTCACAAAGCCTATGTAGACATTGAAAGAACTGCCAAAAAGTAGAAGGAAGTGGGATTCCGAAAAATCCTGTATTACATATAAAGTAGGGCCTCATACACACTCTGTTAAAATTGTTAGGTAGTGTGACTCCTAAAGCCTATGGTCTAAGTGCAAGGGCTGCCAAAAATTAGAAGGCGGGACTGCAATACACTCTGTTAAACATATTTAGGAGGGCCTCAGAAAACATTTTATTCCTATTTTTAAGAAGTGTAACTCCTAGACTGTTTAAGCCTATGCACTAAATGCAAGGGCTGAAAAATATTTACCGTATTTTTCGGACCATAAGACGCACTTTTTTCCTCCCAAATGTTGGGGGAAAGTGGGGGTGCGTCTTATGGTCTGACTATAGGGCTGCGGCCGGGAATGAGGGTGCAGCGGTGGAGCGGACCATCGGGGGCACGAATAGGCTGCAGCAGCGCCTGCCGTGACTACATGGGCCCGCTCATTACATATGCACGCTCATCCTCCCGCCCATCATCTCTCAGCGAAACCGGCGCTGACAGGTGGGCGGGGTGATGAGCAGGGGGTGCGCGCATAATTAACAGCCAGCCGTGATCACCCTGGCAACTACAGCCTGGAGTGATGATGTGCGGCTGTATTCACTGCCCCCCCGTGCATCATTATCAGCGCGGGGAGCAGTGAATCAGTACACTCACCCGTCACTGTGTGTGGAGCCGCCCCCCTGCAGCATCGCGCGATGTCTTCCTGTCTGTGCCGGTCAGCTGATCTGGACACTAGCGGCGCGAACAGCGATGACGTCATCCCTCTGCGCGCCGCTAGTGTCCACCAGATCAGCTGACCGGGCTCAGACAGGAAGACATCGATTTGCGATGCTGCAGACAACGGTGACGGCTCCACACAGCGGCGCTGCAGCTGAGACAGAGATCGGTGCTTCAGGGAGTGAGGAAAGGTAAGTATAAACGTTAATTTTTTTTCTGTGCCACAGGATACAGGCCATATACCAGGATGGGGGTATTTCATGAGCAGGATGGATGAGGGTATTTCATGAGCAGGATGGATGGGGGTATATTATGAGCAGGATGGATGGGGGTATATCATGAGCAGGCTGGATGGGGGTATATCATGAGCAGGATGGATGGGGGTATATCATGAGCAGGATGGATGGGGGTATATCATGAGCAGGATGGATGGGGGGTATATTATAAGCAGGATGGATGGAGGGTATATTAAGAGCAGGATGGATGGGGGGTATATTATGATCAGGATGGGGGAATATGAGCAGGATCATATACAAGGCAGGAGGATCCTTACCAGAATGGGGTACCTTAGTAGAGAATTTGGGGACATTACCCCCATAACAGTGTCAGCAGCAGATCCTCGCCCCATAACAGTGTGTCATGACCATATTTTTTGGTTAAAATTTTATTTTCCTATTTTCCTCCTCTAAAACCAGGGTGCGTCTTATGGCCAGGTGCGTCTTATAGACCGAAAAATATAGTACCCTTTGGGGATTATACATCTATATATGAGAATTGTAGAGGTAGGCCTCATACATATCCTGAAAATATTATGAAGGAGGGCATCATACACACTCTGGAAAAATTAAGAGCAAGGGATACGAAAAAAATAAGACTGAGGGCTGCCTGATGAGCCTCTATAAATTAAGGCAATTTTTGAGGCAACATGATTACCCTCAAAAAGTTAACAGCGAGGGAGGCCTGATGAGCCTCTATAAAAATTAAGAGCGATGGTGGCCTGATCAATCTCTAAAAAGTAGGAGTGAGGACCGTCTGATGACCCTGTAAAAATTAAGACCGTCTAAAATGTTTGAGTTTACCATTGACTTCCATTATACTCATTACGCGAGTCAAGCTCGTCCGATAATCCAAACTGCTCGATTCAAGAACCGAACATGAGCATTTTAGTGCTTGCTCATCACTAATATATAGATATATATATATATATATATATATATATATATATATATATACAGTTAGGTCCAGAAATATTTGTACAGTGACACAATTTTCGCGAGTTGGGCTCTGCATGCTACCACATTGGATTTGAAATGAAATCTCTACAACAGAATTCAAGTGCAGATTGTAACGTTTAATTTGAAGGTTTGAACAAAAATATCTGATAGAAATTGTAGGAATTGTACACATTTCTTTACAAACACTCCACATTTTAGGAGGTCAAAAGTAATTGGACAAATAAACCAAACCCAAAAAAAAAAAATTTTTATTTTCAATATTTTGTTGCGAATCCTTTGAAGGCAATCACTGCCTTAAGTCTGGAACCCATGGACATCACCAAACGCTGGGTTTCCTCCTTCTTAATGCTTTGCCAGGCCTTTACAGCCGCAGCCTTCAGGTCTTGCTTGTTTGTGGGTCTTTCCGTCTTAAGTCTGGATTTGAGCAAGTGAAATGCATGCTCAATTGGGTTAAGATCTGGTGATTGACTTGGCCATTGCAGAAGGTTCCACTTTTTTGCACTCTTGAACTCATGGGTAGCTTTGGCTGTATGCTTGGGGTCATTGTCCATCTGTACTATGAAGCGCCGTCCGATCAACTTTGCGGCATTTGGCTGAATCTGGGCTGAAAGTATATCCCGGTACACTTCAGAATTCATCCGGCTACTCTTGTCTGCTGTTATGTCATCAATAAACACAAGTGACCCAGTGCCATTGAAAGCCATGCATGCCCATGCCATCACGTTGCCTCCACCATGTTTTACAGAGGATGTGGTGTGCCTTGGATCATGTGCCGTTCCCTTTCTTCTCCAAACTTTTTTCTTCCCATCATTCTGGTACAGGTTGATCTTGGTCTCATCTGTCAATAGAATACTTTTCCAGAACTGAGCTGGCTTCATGAGGTGTTTTTCAGCAAATTTAACTCTGGCCTGTCTATTTTTGGAATTGATGAATGGTTTGCATCTAGATGTGAACCCTTTGTATTTACTTTCATGGAGTCTTCTCTTTACTGTTGACTTAGAGACAGATACACCTATTTCACTGAGAGTGTTCTGGTCTTCAGTTGATGTTGTGAACGGGTTCTTCTTCACCAAAGAAAGTATGCGGCGATCATCCACCACTGTTGTCATCCGTGGACGCCCAGGCCTTTTTGAGTTCCCAAGCTCACCAGTCAATTGCTTTTTTCTCAGAATGTACCCAACTGTTGATTTTGCTACTCCAAGCATGTCAGCTATCTCTCTGATGGATTTTTCATTTTTTTTCAGCCTCAGGATGTTCTGCTTCACCTCAATTGAGAGTTCCTTAGACCGCATGTTGTCTGGTCACAGCAACCGCTTCCAAATGCAAAACCACACACCTGTAATCAACCCCAGACCTTTTAACTACTTCATTGATTACAGCTTAACGAGGGAGACGCCTTCAGAGTTAATTGCAGCCCTTAGAGTCTCTTGTCCAATTACTTTTGGTCTCTTGAAAAAGAGGAGGCTATGCATTACAGAGCTATGATTCCTAAACCCTTTCTCCGATTTGGATGTGAAAACTCTCATATTGCAGCTGGGAGTGTGCACTTTCAGCCCATATTATATATATAATTGTATTTCTGAACATGTTTTTGTAAACAGCTAAAATAACAAAACTTGTGTCACTGTCCAAATATTTCTGGACCTAACTGTATATATATATATATATATATATATATATATATATATATATATATATATATATATATATAAATCCTTGCCTATAAAATGTGCTAGCCTTAACATTCAGACATGATTGTAGATAAGAAACCCAGCTTGGAAGCAAACTGACAGGAAGAATCTGAAGAATCTGGTTTAAAAAAGCTTTATTGCTGGAGGGAGTTTCACTGTATATTTATTTGCAAACCAATGCAAAATATTTTGACTTCTGGTTGAAAAATATACAAAAAACCCACATATAAAACATTAAGATAAATAATATAGAAAAAACAAAATACAGTGATACCTCGGTACTCGACTGCTTTGAAACTCTTAAAATTTGCTATTGGTCACACTTGAATGAGAAAACCTATGTTCAGGTATTACATTTTTTATCGTTACACGATACACAAGCATTGCTTTGTGACCAGAGATTAGCTAACCTGAATTGTAATGGTCAGGGTTTGTACCAAACACTGGGTGTTCGGGCCTCGAACCCGAACACAGTCCTTTAAAAACGTCCTTGTCTACGTTTGGGTGCTGCTCGTATGTTAACCACTCAATCGAGAATCGGGGTGGAAACTTGGTTATTTGGCCGAATAAAATGTACACTGTGTGCAGAATTATTAGGCAAATGAGTATTTTGATCACATGATTCTTTTTATACATGTTGTCTTACTCCAAGCTGTATAGGCTTGAGAGCCAACTACCAATTAAGTAAATCAGGTGATGTGCATCTCTGTAACGCGGAGGGGTGTGGTGTAATGACATCAACGCCCTATATAAGGTGTGCTTAATTATTAGGCAACTTACTTTCCTTTGGCCAAATGGGTCAGAGAAGAGATTTGAGGGGCTCTGAAAAGTCCAAAATTGTGAGATGTCTTGCAGAGGGATGCAGCAGTCTTGAAATTGCCAAACTTTTGAAGCGTGATCACCAAACAATCAAGCGTTTCATGGCAAATAGCCAACAGGGTCGCAAGAAGCGTCTTGGGCAAAAAAGGTGCAAAATAACTCTCCATGAATTGAGAAAAATCAAGCGTGAAGCTTCCAAGATGCCATTTGCCACCAGTTTGGCCATATTTCAGAGCTGCAACGTTACTGGAGTATCAAAAATCACAAGGTGTGCCATACTCACGGACATGGCCAAGATAAGGAAGGCTGAAAAACGACCACCTTTAAACAAGAAACATAAGCTACAACATCAAGACTGGGCCAAGAAATATGTTAAGACTGATTTTTCAAAGGGTTTATGGACTGATGAAATGAGAGTGACTCTTGATGGGCCAGATGAATGGGCCAGAGGCTGGATCAGTAAAGGGCAGAGAGCTCCACTCCGACTCAGACGCCAGCAAGGTGGAGGTGGGGTACTGGTATGGGCTGGTATCATCAAAGAGGAACCTGTGGGACCTTTTTGAGTTGAGGATGGAGTGAAGCTCAACTCCCAGACCTACTGCCAGTTTCTGGAAGACAACTTCTTCAAGCAGTGGTACAGGAAGAAGTCGATATCGTTAAAGAAAAACATGATTTTCATGCAGGATAATGCTACATCACATGCATCCAACTACTCCACAGCGTGGCTGGCCAGTAAAGGTCTAAAAGATGAAAAAATAATGACATGGCCCCCTTGTTCACATGATCTGAACCCCATAGACAACCTGTGGTCCCTCATAAAATGTGAGATCTACAGGGAGGGAAAACAGTACACCTCTCGGAACAGTGTCTGGAGGCTGTGGTGGCTGCTGCATGCAATGTTGATCGTAAACAGATCAAGCAACTGACAGAATCCATGGATGGTAGGCTGTTGAGTGTCATCATAAAGAAAGGTGGCTATATTGGTCACTAATTTTTGGGGGTTTTGTTTTTGCATGTCAGAAATGTTTATTTCTAAATTTTGTGCAGTTATATTGGTTTACCTGGTGAAAATAAACAAGTGAGATGGGAATATATTTGGTTTTTATTAAGTTGCCTAATAATTTTGCACAGTAATGGTTACCTGCACAAACAGACATCCTCCTAAGATAGCCAAATCTAAAAAACCTCACTCCAACTTCCAAAAAAATGAAGCTTTGATATTTATGAGTATTTTTGGGTTGATTGAGAACATAGTTGTTGATCAATAATAAAAAAATCCTCTAAAATACAACATGCCTAATTATTCTGCACACAGTGTGTACAAAACAGGCAAATTAATACAAAATACCAGAATAGCAGGCAAGATTTGTTGCTATATTGGTGCAACCACATACAGATGGAATTATATCCAAACAAGTGGTGAAGACTATTCAGTCCTTGAGTCCTAGGATGCCCACCTTTAACAGTATTTCTAAGATACATAAAAACATTCTGAATCCACCGGGCAGGCCAATAGTATCGGGTAATGAAGGGCTTTGTGAAATGATTTGTCAGACCATAGATCACTATTTGAAGAATTTGGTGACTATGCTACCATCCTTCATAAAAGAAACTACAGAGGCATTGCAGAGATTAGACCAGAGGTCTCAAACACGTGGCCCATGGGCCACATGCGGCCCATGAGGCTGCTACTAGCGGCCCGCAGACACCTAGACCCCGTGACCATTGCGGCCCGGTACATACACGGGGCCGCCACCGTCAGCACATTCCTTCCGGCGAGTATAATTTGTGGCACCTCGCAGAGAAGCACGCCTCTACACAGCTTTACTAATGGCAGCTGCCGCCGGCCACTCAGAAGCCAGCAGCTAATGTGGGTGTATTCTGTTTGGCTGGTGCGGCTGCCATTAGTAAAGATGAGGAGAGCAGGAAAATGCTGATAGCGGCAGACCCGGGCACTAGACAGCAATTGTCTCGGCACTCACAGGGTCTGGCTGCCTGCGAGCTGCAAGAAGCAGGTACGGAGGACACTGAGGCAATGAAGGAAAGGTGAGAAGAATTTTTTTTTTATGTAAACAACCTCATAATGGGATCTTACTACAAGATGGAATATTACTACAAGGGGGCAATATGGGCACATTACTGCCAGGGACAATATGGGAATATTATTACAAGATGGGGCAATGTGGGCACATTACTACAAGATGGGGCAATGTGGGTACATTACTACAAGATGGGGCAATATGGGCACATTACTACAAGTTGGGGCAAAGTGGGCACATTACAACAAGGGGGTAGTATGGGCATATTACTACAAGATGGGGCAATGTGGGCACATTACTACAAGATGGGGCAATATGGGCACATTACTACAAGATGGGGAAATATGGGCACATTACTACAAGATGGGGCAATATGGGCACATTACTACAAGATGGGGAAATATGGGCACATTACTACAAGATGGGGCAATGTGGGCACATTACTAAAAGATGGGGCAATATGGGCACATTACTACAAGATGGGAAAATATGGGCACATTACTACAAGATGGGGCAATGTGGGCACATTACTATAAGATGGGGCAATGTGAGCACATTACTACAAGATGGGGCAATGTGGGCACATTACTACAAGATGGGGCAATGTGGGCACATTACTACAAGATAGGGCAATGTGGGCATATTACTACAAGATGGGGCAATGTGAGCACATTACTACAAGATGGGGCAATGTGGGCACATTACTACAAGATGGGGCAATGTGGGCACATTACTACAGGGGGACAATAAGGGCACATTACCACGGGGGACAATATGGGTACATTACTACAAGATGGGGCAATATGGGCACATTACTGCAAGATGGGGCAATATGGGCACATTACTACAGGGGGACAATAAGGGCACATTACCACAGGGGACAATATGGGCACATTACCACAGGGGGACAATATGGGCACATTACTACAAGGGGGCAATATGGGCACATTACTACAAGGGGGCAATATGGGCAAATTACTACACGTGGACAATATGGGAACATTACTACAAGGGGACAATATGAGCATATTATTAGAAGGGGACAATATGGGCGCATTACCACAGGGGACAATATGGGCACATTACTACAAGGGGATAATATGGGCACATTACTACAAGAGGACAATATGGGCAAATTACTACAAAGCCCAATATATTATATTATATATATTATATTATATATTATCATACCCAACATTACCATATGAGACAATATGGGCACATTACTACAAGGGGACAATATGAGCACATTACTAAAAGGGGACAATAGGGGCACATTACTAGAAGGGGACAATATGGGCACATTACCACCGAGGGCAATATGGGCACATTACCACAGGGGACAATATGGGCACATTACTACAAGGGCACAATATGGGCACATTACTACAAGGGCACAATATGGGCACATTACCACAGGAGACAATATGGGCACATTACTACAAGGGGACAATATGGGCACATTACTACAAGTGCACAATATAGGCACATTACTACAAGATGGGAACAATATGGGCACATTACCACAGGAGACAATATGGGCACATCACTTCAATATGAGCACATTACTACAAGGGGACAATATTGGCACATTACTACAAGGGGATAATATGGGCACATTACTACAAGGGGGCAATATGGGCATATTACTACACGTGGACAATATGGGAACATTAGTACAAGGGGACAATATGAGCATATTATTAAAAGGGGACAATATGGGCACATTACCACAGGGGACAATATGGGCACATTACTACAAGGGGATAATATGGGCACATTACTACAAGGGGACAATATGGGCAAATTACTACAAAGCCCAATATGGGCACATTACCACATGAGACAATATGGGCACATTACTACAAGGGGACAATATGGGCACATTACTACATGAGACAATATGGGCACATTACCACCGAGGGCAATATGGGCACATTACCACAGGGGACAATATGGGCACATTACTACAAGGGCACAATATGGGCACATTACTACAAGGGCACAATATGGGCACATTACCACAGGAGACAATATGGGCACATTACTACAAGGGGACAATATGGGCACATTACTACAAGTGCACAATATAGGCACATTACTTCAAGATGGGAACAATATGGGCACATTACCACAGGAGACAATATGGGCACATCACTTCAATATGAGCACATTACTACAAGTGGACAATATTGGCACATTACTACAAGGGGATAATATGGGCACATTACTTCAAGGGAACAATATGGGCACATTACCACAGGGGACAATATGAGCACATTACTACAGAGGACAATATGGGCACATTAACACAGGGGACAATATGGACACATTACCACAGGGGACAATATGGGCACATTACTACAGAGGACAATATGGGCACATTACCACAGGGGACAATATGGAAACATTACTACAGAGGACAAAATGGGCACATTACTACAAGATGGGGACAATATGGGCACATTACTACAAGATGGGGATATTACTAAAAGATGTGGACCAGGATGAAAATATAACTAAAAAATAACTATATAGCGGTAATTGTAAAACGATATTACTTACAATAAGGGCATAAAGTGTAAAAAAAAAAATAATAATAAAGAATGATTTTTTCCCCATAAAAAAGTATTTTTAATATAAAAAACTGAAATAAAAAAGTGCACATTTATTATAATTAGCAAGCAAAAAATGTTAAAAAAACGTGATCCAAAGGTGTATAGAAAAATATATGTGATCACTAAAAATGGCACTGGGTCCAGCAAAGAATGTGGCCCCCCCAAATAATTGTTTTTTCTATGTGCGGCCCTTATACTCAGCCAAGTTTGAGACCCCTGGATTAGGCCATCTACAATTAACTGAAGGAGCAGTTATGTTTACGGCTGATTTTGAGGAACTTTGCTCCTCAATTAAACACACTGATTGCCTTAAGCAGGGTTTACATGCTGCGACATCGCTAGCATCGGCTAGCGATGTCGAGCATGATAGCACCCGCCCCCGTCGCACGTGCAATATTGTGTGATCGCTGCCGTAGCGAACATTATCGCTACGGCAGCGTCACATGCACTTACCTGCTCTGCGACATCGCTCTAGCCGGCGAACTGCCTCCTTTCTAAGGGGGCGGTTCGTGCGGCATCACAGCAACGTCACACGGCAGACACTGGGGATGTGCAGGACGTCACTGACGGCACTTTTTCATGTCTGCTCCAAATTATGCAGGGAAACGCATTTCTAGGTAGTGGTACTTTTTATTGCTTTCACAATATTGCCAACTCAGGTAAGAAATAAATAATTAATCTTTTGTGTCCGGTGTCTGACAGGTGTGGGCGTAGGTTTGTGAAACATTTGTTTGATAGGGGAATTGTACATCAACCGTGAGTGGTAAATCACGACGAGGTTGTTGTGGAAGAGTGAATAGGCGGGATGTAGCAAACACCGTCTCATCTTATCCCAAGAGAAATGAAAACAACTTCTGTTACTGAATAGCCTACTCCACTAAATTTCCTTGGCAGACGCATATTGCTTCAACTTTGAAATGAGGCTCATAAACAGCAGGTGCTGGAGTGGATAACAAGTGCTGCATCAAGTGGCCTCTCCCTCTTTTCCTGCCCCTCAACATCACACACAGTTTATTCCTCATAGGTGCCACCCCAATTACACTTGTTTGCGCCCACGTCACAAATCTCCAACCGGTAAAGTGACTGTGGGGAACCCTACATTGGTGAGTATCAAGAGCTATGTGCATCACATGTCCACTCCAAAGATTCCTAGACTGAAGAGAAGGAAAGCATCTGCACCGATGCCCAAAATCTTTGTGAGTTGGATCCTGGCACGGACGAAGTAGGGTCCCAGCAGGATCCAAACCCTCATCAACTGATGTTAACCCCCAGGAGGGGAGGTGATGAGAATGAGACTCAGATACCCGAGACGCACACCTACTGTCCTGTGATATCACGTCAGGAAGAGGAGGCGTGGGACAACATAGAGTCTGATGATGAAGTTGTAGATCCCACTTGGTGTGAACCCAGAGGCATGTAGCTGTGTAGCTCAGCAGATAAGGAGGAGGAGGAAGCCGAGGAGGTTACATTGGCAATTCCCAAATGGAGTCTTCATTCATATGTGCATGCAAGGGCAGCAATGCGGCCAATCTTTGGTAAAAAAGAGTCAATGCTAGTCTGATGATGTTGTTACAGTCTACATGAAAAAGATACCCTATCATTCCACCTCACATACAAACAGATTTTCAAGTGCCACCAAAAGGCAGGTTATCTTCATGGAGATCTTCCTTGCAGGTGCCCCGATTCCGCCCCCCTGCTAAATGAGCATCGCTGATTCGGGATGATGGATCTCTATCTGGTAAAACTTCTACAACAGACACCCTTTCATCTTTGTGAAGCTCAAGTCCATACACACAATCAAATCCATCATATTTTATAAGATAAGGAGAAGGGTTGACTGGTACTTGATCCAAAACAGTTCCTTTACATTGAGTTATTGAACTACTGCCCTCTTTCCAGCCATGTTGTATCCTGCAACCTTCAATATTTCTTCTTGGTTGAGAAATTGGTTTACTTGGTCCCATATTGCTTCACTATTTCATGTGAGTGGTCCTTTTAATCATATCTGCAGAAATGCCTGAATGTGCTGCATCAGCTCTTGATCACTGAGCTGCAACCTTTCCAAATGGAATCTTCGTTCATATGTGTATGCAAGGGCAGCAATGCTACCAAACTAGGGTGCAAATGAGTCACTCCAAGTCTGATGTTGCTAAAGTCTACAAGAAAAAGATACTCTTTATTTCTACCTCTCACATAAAGAGTTTTTTTTTACTTTTTCAAAATTTTCACCAAATTTCCGAAATTTTCAAAAATGAACACAAAAAAATATCGGCCTAAATTTACCACTTTCATGAAGTACAATATGTCACAAAAAAGCAATGTCAGAATCACTAGGATCCGTTGAAGCGTTCCAGAGTTATAACCTCATAAAGGGACACTGGTCAGAATTGCGCAAAATGGCGAGGTCAGTAAGGTCAAAATAGTCTGGGGGCTGAAGGGGTTAAAGAAGTCGGGATATCACCACGTGACTGTGGAAAAATCCAGACAAGATGATAAGATGGTGATTTTTACTGGCGACTTGTTTTTGAGCTCAATTTCTCCTTCTTCAGGACAAATCACATGTGAGTCAAGCATGATAATGACCCCAAACACACTTCCAAGGCAACCACTGCATTGCTAAAGAAACTAAGGGTAAAGGTGCTTAATCTAAACCCTACTGAGCATTTGTGAAACATCCTCAAAAGTAGTGATGTGTCGTTCGCGAACGAGCCGATTCTTTGAGCCGGCTCTTTGAAGTGAACGATATGAGCCGAATCATCAAAGTGAACGAGCCATAAAGAGCCGCTTTTTTTTTTTTTTTCTCTGCTTCAGGGGGAAGCAGGAGATAAGGAGAAGAATAAAGTAAACACAAGCTCTGGGCAGGAGCTGACACTTAAAGCTATACACACATAGTGGTTCTTCCTTAGTTAAGTGGGTACAATTGAGTACCAGGGAATGATGTGCTAGGGTTAAGTTTTCTGACCTCGACTGGCACATATGGTAATGTGTAGGAGGAGAGGGGCTCAGCTTGTTTGCTGATAACAATGATCATCTTCTCTAGGTATTAGGGTTCAGGACCACTACAGTAAAGACCTGACCAGTTGCTGGGTAATAGCATTTTAGACTAAACATATGTAAAGAAGTGTATACAGCTTCAATCATTGTATAGAGTTAAGGGGGCTTTACACGCTGCGACATCACTAATTCGGAGTCGTTGGGGTCACGGATTTTGTGACGCACATCCGGCCGCATTAGCGATGTTGCTGCGTGTGACACCGATAAGCGATTTTGCATCGTTGCAAAAACGTGCAAAATCGCTAATCGGCGACACGGGGGTCCATTCTCAATTATCGTTACTGCAGCAGTAACGAAGTTCTTCCTCGCTCCTGCGGCAGCACACATCGCTGCGTGTGACGCCGCAGGAGCGAGGAAGCTCTCCCTACCTGCCTCCCGGCTGCTATGAGGAAGGAAGGAGGTGGGCGGGATGTTACGTCACGCTCATCTCCGCCCCTCCGCTGCTATTGGGCGGCGGTTCAGTGACGTTTCAGTGACGTCGCAGTGACGCCGCACGGACCGCCCCCTTAGAAAGGAGGCGGTTCGCCGGTCACAGCGACGTCGCCGGACAGGTAAGTATGTGTGACGGCTCTGGGCGATGTTGTGCGGCACGGGCAGCGATTTGCCCGTGTCGCGCAACAGATGGGGGCGGGTACCCACACTAGCGATATCGGGACCGATATCACAGTGTGTAAAGTAGCCTTTAGTGTCCAGTGTGTGCACAGCACAGATGACCGCTGACATGTTCATTTAACCCTGTAAGGTTTTCTTTCTGGCATAAAAAAGAGAAAATCATTGATAATAAGCCATGTCTCCATTCCTTCAATGTTTAGTGGAAGCTGCTGTGTGTGTGTGAGTGTCTGTGTGTGTGTGTGTGAGTGTCTGTGTGTGTGTGTGTGTGTGTGTGTGTGTGTGTATTTTTTTTGTGACCACAATTGATATTTTTTTACTAGTTTGGTGACTACATACAACATATTCATTAGCCTCTATATGCATGTGTCTGTGGCGTTGTGGTGTCACAATTCTCACAGTTAAGACTTTTTTTCGGTATTTTTAGATGTAAATAGATCTGACATCTGCACACATCTATAAAACACTTTTTTTTGTATCGCTTCCTAATTATCAGTGGCGTAACTAGAGTCTGGTGAGCCACAGTGTGAAATGTAGACCTGGGCACTCCCCCACCTGTCACACTCCGTGCGCACACATGTTGGTCAGATCATATGTATGGGCCCCGTGTATATATGTCCCTTATCCTGGTATATATGGTGTTCCCCTCCCACCACCATAGTCATCCAATTATTATAACGCATCCCCATATTCCTCCATATATCACAATGTACCCTCATAGTCATTTATATATTATAATGCATCCCATAGTCCCCATAGTCATCCAATTATAATAATGCACCCCCATTATCCTCCATATAGTATAATACTGCCTCACAGCCCTCCATATAGTATAATGCAGCCTCACAGCCTTCCCTATAGCATAATGCAGCCTCACAACTCGCCATAGACTATAATGACCCCCCTCCTCCCCCATAATCCTCTGGTGAGCGTGTACTCATTAAAAAATAAATCTGTACTTACCTCTCCTGGTTTCCCCGCAGCCTAATGTGACTCATGATATCGCCACAGCGATGTCACTGTGGCGATATCGTGAGTGCATCGCCACGTGTGACCCGGCAAAATCGCCCCACAATTTATCGCTGGTCGCAGTCGCGAAGTTTTCGGTCCGGACCGAAAACCACGCAACTGCAATCTAGCGACATCGCTGCATGTGACACCTTCACACCAGCGACTTCAGGAGCTGCACTATAGCTCCTGGAGACACTGGTGTGATGCTATGGCATCACACAGCGACATTGCAGGAGAAGTCGCAGGTGAGATCGTCACATATGACATCGCACCCGTGACGTTGATGCGGTGGGCGGGGTCACACGGTCATCAGCGACGTTGCCCACCACATTGACATGTGTGACAGGGCCCTTACTTTAATTCAGAGATGGGAAACTTCAGGTCTTGAGTGCCACACACAGTGTAGATGATTCAATTATCAACTGTGCAATACTAAAGACCCCGTCAGACAGGGAGGTATCACTGGCGATGTTGCTGCAACTTAGTAGGCATGGTCAAGTTACAATGACATCGCCAGTGTGTCGCCTCGTGTGACAGGGCAATTTCCCGCTGCCACCGCTCATCTCCTGAATTCGGAGGTTGCCTAGCACTGCTGGGAAACCTGGCGATGAGGAGCAGGCGATCTGAACACATTGCCGCGTGTGACGCAGCAATAGTGTTCTGACACACGACGGGAGCCATACAAAGTATAGCTCCCTGCCTCGCCTGGACTACAGGCATGTTCAGAGGCGATCCTCCACCAGTGTGACAGTACCATAAGGAAATCCTGAACACATGACCTGCAACCCTCCAGACCTGGAGTTCCTCACCTCTGCTTTAGTTGATCAATGTGTGATTGCTGTAGGGCAGCACCCGACACCTCGGATGATCAGCTGTTCTTAATGTTGGCCAGATTTGCTGTTATGAAGGTGCTCCGTCTTGTATGTAGTGACAGCGGCTGGATACCGCACATCCGCCCTCCAGCCATCACACATTGATTACCTATAGTAAGGCCAGACCATCAATGTTAGTCAGGACAACCTCTATACATTTGTTTTATGTGCAATACTACCTCAATGACATTTATTGTCACTTAACTGTTAAAAAAGTTGGTATGTAACTAGTGTTGCATTGCCATATTGTGTTCCACTTGCTGGGACTTGTAGTGCTGTGCACCACCAGCAGAAGTTGGACCCATGCTATGTTAGCATTTAAACATTTCTGTTCCAGGTTATGTTGAAATAAACTGATTTTGCTATTCAGTATCCTATGCTTCCATATTTTGGTGTGCGTACAGTATGTGTGTACAATGTGTGTATGTACAGTGTGTGTATGTACAGTGTGTGTATGTACAGTGTGTGTATGTACAGTATGTGTGTACAATGTGTGTATGTATGTGTGTCCTTTGTGTTCAGTATGTACAGTGTGTGTGTTGCACATATAGTGACAGGCAGCACAGCAATTGCAACTCGCCTTTATTTTCAGGAATTATAATCTTTTGTAGGAGCGACACATGTCAGAGCACTGACTAATGTACAAAGGACATGTACAAAAAACACCACATAAAAGAGTCCAGAAGAGCTGACAATCTGAGGAAACGGAAACAATAATGCTAAAAACTGTTTTTACTGCTTCACTAGATACATACAAGGGTGTAGAATGAGGTTCCCAATGTACAGGGGAGGTTCTGTATCATCACAAGGTGTAGCAGAGGGTTTTTTTTAAAAAAGAGCCGTTTTTTGAGCCGAAAGAGCCGATTCTTTTTGGTGAGCCGAGCCGAATGAGCCGGCTCATCAAAAAGAGCCGGACTGCCCATCACTACTCAAAAGAAAGGGGGAAGAGCACAAAGTCTTTAACATCCACCAGCTCCATGATGTCATCATGGAGGATGGAAGAAGATTCCAGTGGCTCCTGTGAAGATCTAGTTTTAAGGCAGTGTTTGAGGATCATGGTAGGCACACAAAATATTGACACTTTCAGCATAATTTGTTCATTTTCACTCAGGGGTGTACTCACCTGTTGTTGCCATTCTTTTTTACAAAGTGTCATATCTTCAGTGTTGTCCCATGGAAAGATATAATAAAATATTTCCAAAAATGTGAGGGGTGTACTCACTTTTGTAATATACATCACATCACAGACACTGAGACTGTTGTATATACATCATATAGGAGATGCTGGATCACAGGAAACACTGTGCTGGAGCATATACATCACATGAGACACTGGGGCAGGAGCATATACAGTACATCACAGCAGACATTTGGGTTGGAGCATTTTCATCACAGGGAATGCTTGGGCTGGAGCATATACTTCACAGGAGACGTTGGCATTGGAGATTGGAGCACATCACAGGAGACATTAGGGCTAAAGGCTGCAATACACACTGGAGACATTAGGGATGGAGGCTGCAGTACAACACAGGAAACATTGGGGCTGGAGGCTGCAGCATAATACAGGAAACATTGGGGCTGGAGGCTGCAGCATAACACAGGAACCTTTGGGGCAGAAGGCTGCAGCTCATCACAGTTGACATTGGTGCTGGATGCTAGAGCACATCACAGGAAACATTGGGGCTGGAGCACATGACAGGAGACACGGGACTGTAGGCTGCAACACATTACAGGAAACAATGGGGCTGGAGGCTGTAGTGTGGCGCCCCTGGGCTTATATCTACATACCTCCCAACTTTTAAAGAAGGGAAAGAGGGACAAAGTTTGCGGCGCGCTACGCGCGCCGCGGCAAATTTTTAGGCCACGCCCCCTAACCACACCCATTTCACAGTCACGCCCATATCCACTCCCCATCCACACCCATTCAGCATGGACACGCAGGCAGCCGGCGGGCCTCCAGCACGGACACGCAGGCAGCCGGCGGGCCTCCAGCACGGACACGCAGGCAGCCGGCGGGCCTCCAGCACGGACACGCAGGCAGCCACAGTGAGGCGGCCGGTCGCCCGCACAGTGAGGCGGCCGGTCGCCTTCACAGACAGGCGGCCGGCCACCCGCCTTCACAGACAGGCGGCGGGCCGCCCGCACAGAGAGGCGGCCAGCCGCCCGCACAGAGAGGCGGCGGGCCGCCCGCACAATGAGGCGGCGGGCCGCCCGCACAGACAGGCGGCGGGGGGCGCCCGCACAGACAGGTGGTGGGCCGCCGCACAGAGAGGCGCGGGCCGACCGCACAAAGAGGCGGCCTGAACAGAGAGGCAGCCGGTCGCCTTCACAGACAGGCGGCCGGCCGCCCTCACAGACAGGCGGCGGGGGGCGCCCGCACAGACAGGCGGCAGGGGGGCGCCCGCACAGACAGGCGGCAGGGGGGCGCCCGCACAGACAGGCGGCAGGGGGGCGCCCGCACAGACAGGCGGCGGCCGGGGGTGAGGGGGGAGGGAGGGAAATCAGCGCTGGGGAGATTAGTTTACTGTACCAGCAGCAGCACAGGCAGCGCTCCTCTCTATGCCACGTCTACTAGGATGGTAGGAGGGAAAAGCAGGGAGCCGGAGAGAGAGTGGGTGGGCGGAGCCCGGGAGCCGGTCGTCCCGCCCGTGGCAACGGGACAAACAACGTAAAGCGTGAAAGTCCCGCTGTATCCGGGACGGTTGGGAGGTATGCAGCATGTTAGAATGTGTATATAAGATCCCACTGGTGGTGGCCGCAGCTTATAGGCCCCAAATCTGGTGACAGGTTCCCTTTAAAGTGAACCTGTCAGGTGCAATATGCACTCAGAGCCAGGAGCAGTTCTGGGTACATATTGCTAATCCCTGTCTAACCGTCCCTGTATACACTAGCATAGATAAAGAGATCAAGAACAAATTTTTTTAAAGATCTTATATCTTATGCTAATGAGCGCGGGGACTAGTCACAAGGGCGTTACTTCACTTGGCTAGTCGGCTCGCATAGCATGTTAGCATGTTATTACGCCCCTGTGTGAGTACTCACACGCTATGTGAGCCGACTAGCCAAGTGAAGTAACGCCCTTGGGACTAGTCCCCGCGCTAATTAGCATAAGATATAAGCTCTTTAAAAATACTTTTTCTATAGATGCCTTTATCTATGCTAGTGTATACAGGGACGGTTAGGCAGGTAATAGCAATATGCACCCAGGACTGCTCCTGGCTCTGAGTGCAGATTGCACCTGATAGGTTCCCTTTAAAGGGAACCTGTCACCAGAAATTTAGCAAAAAAAAATAAAAGATTCCCCTCTGCAGCTCCTGGGCTGCATCCTGGAAAGGTTCCTGTTGCTATTGTGCCCCCTTTGAGACCTAAAAAAATACTTTCTGAAGTCTTACCTTTTTGTATGCAAATCTGTTTTTATGGTCACGGGGGCGGGCTGCCTGGCGTCCGTTATTCCCCCTCCTGCCGCTGTACGCCGTCCCCCATTGCTCATTTCCATACATGAGGACGCCTTCCTCATGTAACTGTCCTCCTGAAGTTTTGTGCATGCCCAGTGCCACTCTCGCCGGACTGAGCACTGTGCAAAGTGTGAACGCTTTTGAGGTGATTGCGCAGGCGCGAGATTATGGGCGGCGCTGTGATTGTCATCAGCAGCGTCATCCAAGTACCCACCCATAATCTCGTTCCCACGCTTCTCACTCTGCCTCCACCGTTATGCGCAAGCACTGTCCATATGAACCATGTTACCTATTACCATGGGCGCGAGATTATGGGCGGCGCTGTGATTGTCATCAGCAAAGTCATCCAAGTACCCGCCCATAATCTCGTGCAAGCAGTAATAGGTAACATGGTTCATATGGCCAGCACTTGCGCATAACGGTGGAGTCAGAGGGAAAAGTGCGGGCACGAGATTATGGGCGGGTACTTGGTTAACGCTGCTGATGACAATCACAGCGCAGCCCATAATCTCGCGCCTGCGCAATCACCTGAAAAAGCGTTCACATGCGCAAAACTTCGGGAGGACAGTTACATGAGGAAGGCGTCCTTGTGTATGTAAATGAGCAATGGGGGACTGCGTAAAGCGGCAGGAGGGGGAATAACGGACGCCAGACAGCCCGCCCCCGTGGCCATAAAAACACATTTGCATACAAAAAGGTAAGACTTCATAAAGTATTTTTGTAGGTCTCAAAGGGGGCACAATAACAACAGGAACCTTTCTAGAAGCAGCCCAGGAGCTGCAGAGGGGAATCTTTTATTTTTATTGTGAAATTTCTGCTGACAGTTTCCCTTTAACTGGTAGGGCAGCCAGGATAAAGCAGAGCTGAAGCTGTTGGGAAGCTAGGACCCAGCAGCTCTGCAGGCAGAAGACCACTGATCGGTAAGCTAATAGAAGCATGGGCAGATGTCACTCTGCATAGGTTATTACTGGCCAGTGCTATCTGCAGGAGAGAGGAGTGCTGGTTGCACGGTCTCCTCAGCTTCCTGATTCCCCGTATGTCTGCAGCAGTGAGAAGCCGCACACAGGGAATCAGAGAACAGCTGCAGAGAAACGCAGGGTCCGGGGCTGGGGATGTCCGCTCTGGGGGAGGGGGGGGTCGGCTCTGGTGCGGGGGGGGTGGGGGTCGCTCTGCTGCAGGGGGTGATTCATACCTCAGCAGCAGTCACAGGAGTTTCAAGGTGCGCGCTCGACTCTGTGATGAATAGAAGGGAGAAACAGCGAGGCGGGGCTACAGTGGGTGGGCGGAGCCCGGGACAAACAGCCTCACGGGCGGGACCCGGGATCAAAGGCTCAGAAGAGGGACTGTCCCGCTGTATCCGGGACGGTTGGGAGGTATGTATCTATGCCGGGTCAGGAGGGGGTTACCTGCCAGTGCCTTCACAAAACACACATACAACAGTAAGGTGCTTACTCACAGGGGGTTGGACTAGGGTGTGACGCCCTGGGCAAGCCAGGGGTCACAGGTCATGACACCACCACACCCTACACCCCAGATAGGTACACCAAAGCTACACAAAAATCCTTGTTGCCTACCTCCAGGGGCTGATGTCCACACCAGGGGGTGGGCTAGGCAGTTGGCTCCGCCCACCGAGGAGTTCACAGCCCTGGAGGCGGGAAAACCAGACAGATCAGTTTTAGTGAGTGAAGTGATCAGAGAGTTAGAGTTTGGAGGAGGAAGTGGAAGGAGGAAAGTAGTAGAGAGAAGTAAAGTGACAGTTTGTAAAGCCTGAAGTTGGTCCGGGTGTGTGCCCCGGACTGAGACAGCAAGGTTAGCAGACGGCGGTGACTGTCTGCAGGAGAGGCTGCTTGGAGGTTGCCGAAAGGACCGTGGACAGGTGGTGGCCCGGCGGTACCGGAGCGGTATACGAAGAGAAGCCAGCACCATTGGCAGGGACCTTTCGGATCCCGGCAAGGCTAGGAGTCGCCGTGAATTTGCCAAATCCGTTAGTGAAGGGGACCTCTGGGTCTCCCAACAACCAAGTCCCGATTGAAGGCAACAGTTCAACCGTTAGAGAGAGACACCGCCACCGCCAAGGCACCAGTTTCTCAGGGCCAGCGCCTGCGGGCAAAGAGGGGCTCCTCCGGCCCATATCCAAGCCGGGGAGCGGGTTACCGGTGGGAACCCATCGCTACCAACATCATCTTAGGTGCAGGAAAAGGGACCATCACCGTCAACTACTGGGGAAAAGCAACAGCAGCCGTCCGTGGGAACCGTCTTTCCAGCCGTGTGTTTTACCGAGAACTGTGTCAACGTCTCAGGCTGAGTGAGTACCACAGTGCCGTGAGGCACAGCGCTGCCCCCGCGTCCCTGCACCCCATCAAGCCCTGCACCGGCCCCGCCATCCCTCATCCCCCAACTCATCACTGGGCCCCGGGACAACTACCCCTTACCCACGGAGGGGAGAACCAACAACTTAGCTGCTCCCTGTCACTGCTCCCGGGATCCCCATACAGAGCAGCGGTGGTGTCCACACAATCACCACAACCGTGGGTGGCGTCACGGACAATAGACAATCCCAAAAACCAATCCCTTTTCACTCACGAACGAGGAGCGCCGCTCGAGTCCCCGGGATCCGGCCCATCGCTCGAGCCACCGAGCAGCAGCAGGCCGCAGCAGCAGCGGCAGCTGGACCCGAGCAGTGGGAGAGCGCGGCGTCCCCTCCTCCGCCCGCGACAAGGGTAGACAGGATAGTTAGCCATCACAAAGCATGGGACTTTCTCCATCGCTAGGACAACCACTGTGGGTGGGCACCACATGGGGTAGAAGTAGGCGCAACCATCACACTTTAGACAGAACCTTCCTGGGCACAGCTTGGGATAACACCTAGCATTGACAACTGGAGTTACTGTTTCTCTCTCTTTGTGGGCCCGTGGCTTGGAGCAGGAGGCTCGGCCCGGGTTCTGGATAGCAACCGAGGGACACTTCACTAAAAGACTTTCACGGGCACCCATGGAGCCCATCGTGGCAGAGAATGGTACTCTGGGGCAGCGCCTGAACTACTTGTGAGTAAAAGACTTGGAACCGCAGCCCCTGCCTCTGCCTCTCCTTTACCGACGCCATAGCCCAGCGCTGCAGCGCCAGCGGGGACTATCACCACCCCCGTCATCCTCCCCGTGGTAGTCCTGCTCAGCCTGTGGGGAGCGACACCATCCCGGCTGCACCCAACATCTGCCCCGGTGAGAGACCCTGCAGTGGCGGTCCCCATCCCTGGCTGCGTACCACAGGTGGCGTCATGATCATCTAATAGTCTTTCCTAAACTGTCAATACCACCCCCATCCTCCATCCTGCCTCCCTACCACCCTCCAACCCTCCTCTCTGTACGCCTTGGGGCAACGGAAGCGGGCCAGGCGACCCCGTGACATTGCAGAGGATCTGTACCCCCGGCCTGGCAACGAGTAGGTTAAAACACCTGCCCCATAGGGCGCTACAGCAGCACATCACAGGAGACAGTTTGTGGGCGACATTTGCAGAGCCTTGAAAGGTGCCAGAACAGCAGAAAACCCCAAAAGTGACCCCAAAAATACATATCTCAATATGTTGGGTTTTTTTTACTTCTGTAGTAACTATTTTGACCCTGCAAGTGTTTTTTCCTTATGAAAACATCCATCCCATGCTTATTTCTAAAAAATTGCAAATATGCCTGACCATAAATTGTACCAAGCTTGTGCATCTGGAGACATGCACCTCATATATTGTTAAGTGGGCTCTTCCTACTACAGGAATGCCATACTTGAGGATGATAACTGCGGTTTAGGCACACTCATTTAGATTTTGGAGCATGTTTTACTCCTTTACATTGGTGTGAGGGGGTGGGGTAAGAAGAGTGGAAGAGATGTTTCTTTTCCAGAGCATTTGTCCAGTTATGTTGAAATCTCCTATATTTCCATTGACAGATAATGGACTTAAGTTGGGATTTGTTTTGTTTTTTTGCGAATTAAGTTGAAGTTTTTATTGGTAACATTTTGTAGTACATAATATTTTTGGATCATTTTCAGTATAAGGTTAGGATCTTATTTATGCTGTGCTCTATACTGAACACTAAAAGTGGTTTTATTTCAAACCCCAAATAATGTGAAACCCCTAATGGAATCATGCCCTATGATGAGGAAGATAGCGAAAGATAGTATGACTTTGGCTTTGGCATCCTTTCTATGTCCGTCTTTATAGACATACACGCAATTGTGAAAAGTTCCATCAGAGGTTTTGTCTGAATCACATTCTTTGAAGATTAATATAGAAACAAAGACGTTAATGTTTAGCGTACAACACAGGATAAACGAGAATCAAGCCATATTCCAATTTTTGGGAGGCACAATAAACAAATAAACAGGAGTTCAAGAACTGTTTTTATTTTGTATTCTTTTTTTATTCTTCAAGTCAGTGCGCTTACAGTGATAACTTATTTATATTGCATTTTTTTTTAAAGTATTTTGATAATTTTACATATTGAAAATGATTTTTGTTTAATAGAAAATGGTGATTTTCTAATATCTATAACCTTTTTTATTTCTTGGTCAAGACAGCTATATGAGGGCTTATTTTTTGCGGGATGAATTGAAGCTTTTGTATTGGAATACATAACCTTTTTCATCACTTTTTATTAAAAATGTCCTGATGCAGAATAAAAAACAGCAATTCAGTTATTGATTTTAATTTTTACATGTTGTAAAAGTGATTAAACAGCTTTATTCTTCAGCTTAGTAAGATTATAGCGCTACCAGATTTATGTAGATTTCTTTTTTGCTGGATGAGTTGATGTATTCAGTGATTCCATTGTTTTGTATATGTGTGTCCACCCGCATCCTGTCCACCACCATTAACTTGAGAACGGCGGCAGCTGCAGGCATAGAAGTGGTGTTTAGGTAAAGTAAAGTAGCCTTGCTCTACGCTATGAAACCATCTATAGCGCCACCTGGTGGAAAACAGCATTTTTAGCTTTAAAATGGAACGAGATAGAGAAAAAAAGTGAGTTAACAAATATTGTAGGCCATCATCAATTCCATACGAATTGACACCTTGCATACAGAAATGCTACGATATGAAACCCATGACCCCCCAAAACATTGAATGCTGGTCACGCATATGGCGCTCATTTAACTTTGATGGTCAAAGTGGCCACCGTCAGCTGCAATGCACATCTGGACTCTGCACAGCATACTGTATCTTGCTGCACGTTGTGCAATATGGTAGGTGACACGTTTGCACAAGCATCTGTGATACGTCGTCGTAGGTCCTCCAATGTTGGTGGAGGGGTCGCATACATCTGCTGTTTGATGTGACCTCACAGAAAGAAGTCCAATGGGGTCAGGTCAGGTGAGCGTGGAGGCCACTCCACGCAGCCACCATACCCAATGACTTGTAGGAAGGTCTCCATGAGGTATCGCTTCACATCCGCAGCCTTGTGAGTTTTACACGTTCTAATCATAGCATTTCTGTATGCAAGGTGTCAATTTGTATTGAATTGATTTACAAGTTCTAATCATAGCATTTCTGTATGCAAGGTGTCAATTTGTATTGAATTGATGATGTCCTACAACTTTGTAATTCACTTTTTTTCTCTATCTCGTATCGTTTTTTAAATAAAAATGCTAATTCCGTTGTTTTCCACCAGGTGGCGCTATAGGTGGTTTAATTGCATAGCGCATGGCTAGTTTGCTATACCTAGACTCCACTTCTATGCCTATAGCTGCCGCCATTCTCAAGTTAATGGCGGTGGACAGGATATGGGTGGACACACTATATATATATATATATATATTGTGTATTTATATATATATATATATATATATATATATATATACACACACACTACAGTATATTTGTCAGAATGATTTGTCTCTTGTTCTTATCTGATTGTTCTGTTTTTTACTTTTCTTGGTCTGTACAAGAAACACTGATGCTAAAAATGTACACATGGGCCAAAAATTAATGAAAATTGCATCCAGGACACTGATAAAAAAAATGGTCAGTTTTCTCTTATAAGCATAAAAAATATACTGGACCTAACACTTAGCCTTCTGTAACAGAAGTGGTCACTCACGATCCTATCTAGCAACTTTAAACATCCTAATATAAAAAAAATAAAACAATCTTAAGGCGATGTGAACATGCTGAGTATTTGGTTGCAGAAATTTCTGCACCAAATCTGCATCTCTTGACAGAGAAAACTCACTTTTGCTTCAATTTTGCCTTGTTTTTGCATGCATTTTATATGTATTCGGGAGTGTAAAATTGCTGCAAAAACGCTGAAAGAATTGACATGCTGCAGATTGCTTCCTGCATCAACTCTGCGAGAGAAAAAAAAAAGCAACATGTTGTCACGGCCAGGTGTACGGGCAGGCCCAGGAGGTGGATCCACTGGACCGAACTCCTAGATGGTAGGAAAGAGTCCGGCAGCTGGAACACTAGAAACAGCAGAACAGTCCTTGCACACGGGAATAGCGGAGAAGTCCCTGGGACCACGGAGTTATGGGTGGTGGTCCGGGTGACGCAGCTCAGGTTCGGAAGCCGAGATGATGTCAGGCGGGGTCCGGAACCTTGGGAGCAAGATGACGGGTCACCGCAGGGATCCGAGATGGTGCGGACTGTCAGGATGGCAGAAGGACAGCGTTCGGGGTTCAGGATGCGGCAGACTGGATGGCGAGGCAAGCACGGCTCTACAAAGAGAGATAGGTGAGTACATGCACTGAAACACCAGGAGACCTGACTCCTAGCTTAGGGAACACGAAGATCAGGCCCCGCCCCCTTGGACAATACACCCCTTTATACCCTGTACCTGATTAGCCTCATTACCTGTTAATGGACGCTGGCCCTTTAAGAAAGGGTCAGTGACCGCGCGCGCGCCCTAATGCGCATGCGCGCAGCCCGGGTGCCAGAAGCCAGGGAAGGAGGCTGAGAAGAGGACGCAGGGGAGCCGGCCAGGGCCTGGGAAGCCGTCGGGCGCCGCGATCGGGGACCAGGGGGCCTGGGAAGGACGGGGACCGGAGGATGGAGAGCGGGGAGCGTGGCAGGTGAGCCGGGGAGCGGGGCTGAGGACCCGGGGAGCGGAGCAGAGGACCCGGGGAGGGAAGCCAAGGACCCGGGGAGCGTGACAGTACCCCCCCCCCCACGCCCCCCTCCCCGCAACCGGGACATGAAGGCACGGATCAGAGGAGTGCCCACGTTCTCCCTGGGCTCCCAGGACCTATCCTCAGGACCATACCCCTCCCAGTCCACCAGGAAGAACTGACGACCTCGAACGGTCTTCATGGCCACGATATCCCTTACCGCATAGATGTCGTCATCGGCAATAGGTGGAGGAGCCGGACTGGCAGCAGCGGAGAAGGGACCAAGGACGACCGGCTTGAGCAGGGAGACGTGGAAAGAGTTGGGAATCCTCATCGTGGCCGGGAGCTGTAGCTTGTAGGAGACCTCATTGATCTTGCTGAGGACCTTAAACGGCCCGATGTAGCGAGGACCCAGCTTGTAGGAAGGTATCTTCAATCGGATGTACTGGGAAGCAAGCCAGACCAGGTCACCAGGAGAGAAACACGGAGGGTCCAGACGCCTCTTGTCAGCGTGTTTCTTCATCCGCTGGGAAGCGCGTCCAAGGGACGCCTTGACAGAGTCCCAAATGGTAGCGAAGTCACGGGCTACAGTATCAGCCGCAGGGACATCCGAAGAAGGGGATATAGGCAATGGAACGGAGGGCTGAAGTCCGTAAACGACATGGAAGGGAGATTTGGAGGACGACTCACTGATATGGTGGTTATGTGAGAATTCAGCCCAAGGCAGAAGCGTGGACCAGTCGTCGTGATGGGCGTTGACATAGTGACGTAAGAAGGATGTCAAGATTTGATTGACCCTCTCCACTTGGCCATTAGACTGAGGATGGTAAGCAGAAGAAAAGTCCAGAGTCACTCCCAGATGCTTGCAGAGCGCCCTCCAGAAGCGGGAGGTGAACTGAGTTCCTCTGTCGGACACGATGTGGGATGGAAAGCCATGCAAGCGGAAGATGTGATGTATATAGGCTTCCGCGAGTTCCTGAGCAGAGGGCAGTCCGGCCATAGGGACGAAGTGAGCCATTTTGGAGAACCGGTCCACCACGACCCATATGACTGTGTGTGCGGAGGATAATGGCAAGTCCGTAATAAAATCCATCGCTATGTGTTGCCACGGAACTGAGGGTATAGGCAGAGGCAGAAGACGGCCATAGGGCAGGTGTTTGGGCGTCTTGTTCCTGGCACAAGAGGAGCAGGCAGAGACATAAGCAGCGACGTCCGTGCGAAGGGATGGCCACCAGTAATGGCGTACAATCGCACCCCATGTTCTCTTCTGGCCTGCATGACCGGCTGTTTTGGAGGCATGACCCCAGTGTAACACTTTTTGCCTGTCAGTCTCAGAGACATAGGTCTTCCCGGGCGGTATCTGGGCCAGAGTGACAGGGGCCACCGGAATAATCTTGCTAGGAGGGATGATAGGTTGGGTAGTCTCTCCCTCCTGCTCCATGGGCACGAAAGACCTAGACAAGGCATCAGCGCGTACATTCTTGTCCGCGGGTCTGAAATGGAGCTGGAAGTCAAACCTGGCAAAGAATAAGGACCACCTGGCTTGCCGTGGGTTCAGTCGCTGAGCGGACCGCAGGTATTCCAGGTTCTTGTGGTCCGTGTAGATAATCACGGGGTACACTGCTCCTTCCAGGAGGTAACGCCACTCCTCCAGAGCCAGTTTGACCGCCAATAGTTCTCGGTCACCGATGGTGTAATTACGTTCCGGCGCGGAGAAGCTCTTGGAGAAGAAACCGCAAGTCACCATCTTGCCGGAGGAGGATTTCTGCATGAGCACTGCTCCAGCCCCCGAGGAGGAGGCATCCACTTCCAAGGTGAACTGGCGGTTTAACTCCGGATGGTGGAGTACAGGAGCGGAGGCAAATGCTCGCTTCAGGGAGCAAAACGCGGCGTCGGCCGCAGGTGACCAGTCCTTTGGATTAGCCTCCTTTTTGGTCAAAGCGGAGAGAGGAGCAGTCAGGGCAGAGAAGTGAGGGATAAACTGGCGGTAGTAGTTGGCGAATCCCAGGAACCGTTGGATTGCCTTCAGTCCAGAAGGAGGAGGCCAGTTGAGTATGGAGGAGACCTTCTTTGGATCCATCTGCAGTCCAGTGCCCGAGATGATGTATCCCAGGAAAGGGAGAGAAGACTGCTCAAAGACGCACTTCTCATATTTGGCGTAAAGACGATTCTCCCTCAGTCTTTGCAGAACCAGCTGTACGTTCTCTCTATGGGTCTGGAGGTCCGGAGAGAAGATAAGGATGTCATCCAGATAAACTACGACACAGACGTAGAGGAGGTCCCGGAATATGTCGTTCACCAATTCTTGGAAGACTGCTGGTGCGTTACACAGGCCGAAGGGCATCACGCAGTATTCATAGTGCCCATCGCGAGTATTAAACGCGGTCTTCCATTCGTCCCCAGAGCGGATACGAACTAGGTTGTAGGCACCACGAAGATCCAGCTTGGTGAACACACGGGCTCCTCTGAGCCGGTCGAACAATTCGGGGATGAGCGGCAGAGGGTACTTGTTTTTGACGGTGATCTGATTTAGACCCCGGTAGTCGATGCATGGGCGTAGGTCACCCTCTTTCTTCTTCACGAAGAAGAAGCCTGCTCCCGCAGGAGAGGAGGATCTCCGGATGAATCCCTTTGCCAGGCTTTCCGTGATGTAGGTGGACATGGCCCTGGTTTCGGCCGGAGACAACGGATATATCCGTCCTCGAGGTGGTGTTGTTCCTGGGAGCAGGTCGATGGCACAATCGTAGGGACGGTGTGGCAGAAGTACCTCAGACTCCTTCTTGTCAAAAACGTCTGCGAAGGACCAATAGGCCGAGGGCAGTTCCGGTAGGTTCTCTGGAACCGGAGGTCGTCGGATAGGTTGTATGGACTTCAGACACTTCTCATGACAAGCAGAACCCCATCGGGTGATTTCGCCAGTACCCCAGCTGACTGATGGTTCGTGTGTCCGCAACCAGGGAAGTCCCAGCAGGATCTGGTGGGACATGTGTGGAAGGACGTAGAGAGTGATGTTCTCGGTGTGCAGGGCACCGATACGCAGTTCGACCGGTCTGGTGACCCAGGAGATGGTATCAGAGAGGGGTCTCCCATCCACAGAGGCAATCACTAGGGGCTTCTCGAGTAGAGTAACAGGCAGCTGGTACTTGTCCACCGTGGCCTGCTGGATGAAATTGCCTGCTGCTCCAGAGTCGAGGTATGCCTCAGCCGTGAAGCGCGTCTCTCCCGTTGACACTTGCACAGTCCACATAACCGGGTCTGAGAGAGTCCCAGCACCTAGGGTGGCCTCTCCTACCAACCCTAGGCTTTGGAGTTTCCCGGCCTTTCCGGACAGGAGCGTAGGAGGTGAGTGTCCTCTCCGCAGTAAAAGCAGAGGCCCTTGGCGAGCCGCTCTGCTCGACGTTGTTCAGATTGCCGTACTCGGTCGATCTGCATGGGCTCGTGGACGGGAATCCCAGCTGTTGATGACTGCGATACGGAGGGCTTCTGTGGAGGAGGGGAATGTCGTACCGGACGTCTCTCCCGAGACAGCTCTTTGGAGCGCTCCTGAAAACGAATGTCCACACGAGTTGCTAGGGCAATCAGGGCATCTAGGGTGGAGGGCACGTCACGACCCGCCAACTCATCTTTGATGCGACTCGAAAGTCCTTCCCAGAAGGCGGCTGTCAGGGCCTCATTATTCCACCCGAGTTCAGAAGCCAAAGTGCGGAAACGGATGGCGTATTGGCCCACCGTCAGTGTTCCTTGACGTAGGCGGAGAAGTGATGAAGCAGACGCAGAGGCGCGTCCCGGCTCGTCAAAGGTACTGCGAAAGGCCTGCAGGAACTCTTGAAGATCCTTGGTCATGGGGTCCTCCTTCTCCCACAAGGGGTTCATCCACGCCAGTGCCTCGCCCTCCAGGTGAGACATTATAAAGGCGACCTTGGCTTGGTCGGAGGCGAACAGATGTGGCAGCTGCGTGAAATGAAGGGAACATTGGTTTATGAAGCCCCTGCAGGTCTTGGGATCTCCAGCATAACGAGGTGGTGACGCCAAACGGAGTCGGGAGGCATCCGACGCGGCTGCCACTGGTGCGGGAGCCGTGGATTGCCTAGTGGGGGACCTGGTTGCCGCAGGCGTCATTGATGCTTGTAACGTGTACAGGCGGGTGTCCACGGAGGTCATAAATTGCAGCATGCGGGTCTGGACTTCACGCTGGCGTTGGAGTTCCTCTTGCAGGGCCAATAGTGCTGCAGCGGGATCCATGGCCTGATCTTACTGTCACGGCCAGGTGTACGGGCAGGCCCAGGAGGTGGATCCACTGGACCGAACTCCTAGATGGTAGGAAAGAGTCCGGCAGCTGGAACACTAGAAACAGCAGAACAGTCCTTGCACACGGGAATAGCGGAGAAGTCCCTGGGACCACGGAGTTATGGGTGGTGGTCCGGGTGACGCAGCTCAGGTTCGGAAGCCGAGATGATGTCAGGCGGGGTCTGGAACCTTGGGAGCAAGATGACGGGTCACCGCAGGGATCCGAGATGGTGCGGACTGTCAGGATGGCAGAAGGACAGCGTTCGGGGTTCAGGATGCGGCAGACTGGATGGCGAGGCAAGCACGGCTCTACAAAGAGAGATAGGTGAGTACATGCACTGAAACACCAGGAGACCTGACTCCTAGCTTAGGGAACACGAAGATCAGGCCCCGCCCCCTTGGACAATACACCCCTTTATACCCTGTACCTGATTAGCCTCATTACCTGTTAATGGACGCTGGCCCTTTAAGAAAGGGTCAGTGACCGCGCGCGCGCCCTAATGCGCATGCGCGCAGCCCGGGTGCCAGAAGCCAGGGAAGGAGGCTGAGAAGAGGACGCAGGGGAGCCGGCCAGGGCCTGGGAAGCCGTCGGGCGCCGCGATCGGGGACCAGGGGGCCTGGGAAGGACGGGGACCGGAGGATGGAGAGCGGGGAGCGTGGCAGGTGAGCCGGGGAGCGGGGCTGAGGACCCAGGGAGCGGAGCAGAGGACCCGGGGAGGGAAGCCAAGGACCCGGGGAGCGTGACACATGTGCACAAAACTTCAGGATTCTCATTAACTTTGCTGGCATAAGGACAAAACTGCACTAAAAAAATGCATAAAGAAAACATGATAAAAACGCACTGTGTGCACATACCCTAAGGCATTTCAATTTCCACTTATTCTGAGTAAAAGCAAAACAAAGTGTAAAAAACATGAATTTTTCCTGTAACATACTAATAAAATTCCACTGTAATAAACTAAGTGTTCAATTAAAATGTAGTTAATATATAAAAACATTAGAATATGGACCGAAGACTAAATAGATATTTGCACTCCAGACCATTCCAGCTAAACACTAGAGTTTGCGATTATTAGCTATTATTAGACAGCTATAACACCTAGTGTAACCGATAACCTTGCCCTTCCTGAAACATGATCTGGAAACTGGAATTAACAGGTCATGTTGAGATGTAGTCAACGACAAAACAGCATACCAGTCAGAAAGACTTGTCACATTATCATGACATTTGCAATGTTTATTTCAAACTTGCTCACAGGTTATGAAAACAGAGGGAACCAGAGATAAAAGAAAGGTAGGAAAAGCTTCTCACAATAGTTGGAAGGAATTTGGGCCCATTCCTACTGTTAGAACTGGTGTAGTTGAGCCATGGTTGGAGGTCACATTGCTCGCATCGGCCTTTTCAGCTTTGCCCATACATTTTCAATAGGATTCAGATCAGGGTTTTGTGATGGCCACTCCAAAACATTGACTTTGTTATCCTTAAGCCACTTTGTAACCAGTTTAGCAGTATGCTTGAGGCCATTGTCCACTTGGAAGACCCGTTTTCATCCAAGCTCTGAGTTCCTGGCTGATGTCTTGAGATGTTGTTCCAGTATTGCCAGATAATCTTCTTTCTGCACATGTCTGACTAAAGCACGTTCATCTCTGCTACACAGAACCAGTCTCCTTTCTGAGTGATATGATGGTTGAACAGTCCCATCTTGTTTGTACTTGCATATAATTGTTTATACAGATGAACAAGGTACCTTCAGGTATCTGGAAATTGCACCTAAGGATGAAGCAGACTTGTGCAAGTCCCCAATTCTCTTCCTGGGATCTTGGCTGATTTGTTTTGACTTTCCCATGATGCTACATAAAGAAGCAGTGTGTTTAGGGTGTATATTAAAATACATCCACAGGTGTGTCTCTACTTAACTCAGATGTTGCCAATAAACCTATCAGAAGCTTCTAAAGACATGACATCATTATATGGGTTGTCTCATATTGTTTAAAGATATCAAACAGAGCTGTGGAAAAAAAGCGCAAATAGGGTCTTATCTGGTAGACAGGTGGGTATAAAGGGTAAGACAGGTACTCACCTGTTAAAGTTGTGACAGGCACAACTCCTTTGTAGACATAAAGCAAATTAATGCATAAAGTGGTCAGCCGCAGCCCCGATGATGCAATAGAAATCACAGAGTAGGTGGAGAAGTCGGGCTAAATGCTGCGCTAAAAAACACAAATCCAGGAGATGTAGCAAATTCTTTCCTTTATTTTCACAGGTCAACGCGTTTCAAAGGCATCTCCGCCTTCTTCATCAGGACAAAGAAAGAACAGCATAAGAGGTTATGCTGTTCTTTCTTTGTCCTGATGAAGAAGGCGGAGATGCCTTTGAAACGCGTTGACCTGTGAAAATAAAGGAAAGAATTTACTACATCTCCTGGATTTGTGTTTTTTAGCGCAGCATTTAGCCCGACTTCTCCACCTACTCTGTGATTCATATTGTTTAAAGGCATAGTACTCTTAAGGGTGCTTTACACGCTGCGACATCACTAGCGATAGCTAGCGATGTCGTGCGCGATAGCACCCGCCCCCGTCGTTCGTGCGACATTTGGTGATCGCTGCCGTAGCGAACATTATCGCTATGGCAGTGTCACACGCACATACCTTTTCAGCAACGTTCGCTGTGACTGTCAAACAATCTCTCCTTCAAGGGGGAGGTGCATTCGGCATCATAGCGATGTCACTAAACGGCCGCCCAATAGAAGAGGAGGGGCAGGGATGAGCGGCCGGAACATGCCGCCCACCTCCTTCCTTCCTCACCTCCTTCCTTCCTCATTGCCGGTGGACGCAGGTAAGGAGATGTTCGTCGTTCCTGCAGCGTCACACATAGCGATGTGTGACGCCGCAGGAACGAGGAACAACCAGCGGCATGCCCCACCAACGATATTATGACAAAGAGCGACGTGTCAACGATCAACGATTTTTGACGTTTTTGCGATCGTTGATCGTCGCTCCTTGGTGTCACACGCTGCGATGTCGCTAACGGCGCCGGATGTGCATCACTAACAACGTGACCCCGACGATATATCGTTAGCGATGTCGCAGCGTGTAAAGCACCCTTTAGTGTATGGGACATTTTCACTTTGCAGAAAGCAATAGAAATGCCTTTAAACTTTCTCTCTCTCACCCTCATTATTCTGGCATTTGGCAAGGATAAATAATTTTGGTAATTTAACTGACCTAAAAGGGAAAGGTTTACTCTGATTTCATGTCAGATAGTGAGAAAAACATGCAGATGTGTCTTTTTAGATAGAGTATGTAAATTTCAGGTTTCAACTGTATATGTGTCCCTGCTATGTACTGTGTAATGACTGTGTCTATGTAAGGAGATGGACATATCACCCCGTTCCCCGTTGAAAGCACCAATGTTACTGTAGTGTATAAATTGATTTGTGTAATGTTTAAATGGTTTGCTGCACATAGGTTAAGATAGAGTCAATGTTTGCCTGCATAATGTGTATTGCCATGTGAAATGTATTGTGTTTTTATATAATGTATGCTGTTACATGTATAGCAGTGTTAATAACATAATGTACAGTGAGGAAAATAAGATTTGATGCACTGCCGATTTTTGATGCACTGCCAGTTTTCCCACCTTCAAAGAAGGGAGAGGTCTGTAATTTTTATCGCAGGTACACTTCAACTGTGACAGAATATGAAAAAAAATCCAGAAAATCACATTGCATGATTTTTAAATAATTAATTAGCATGTTATTGCATGAAATAATTATTTAATACAACAGAAAAACAGAACTTAATATTTGGTACAGAAACCTTAGTTTGCAATTACAGAGGTCAGACGTTTCCTGTAGTTCTTGACCAGGTTTGCATAGACTGCAGCAGGGATTTTGGCCCACTCCTCCATACAGATCTTCTCCAGATATTTCAGATTTTGGGGCTGTCACTTGGTAACATTGGCTTTTAGCTCCTTTCAAAGATTTTCTATTGGGTTTAGGCCTGGAGACTGTCTAGGCCACTCCAAACCTTGAAAAGCTTCTTATGGAGCCACTCCTTAGTTGCACTTGCTGTATGTTTCAGGTCATTGTCATGCTGGAAGACCCAGCCATCTTCAATGCCCTTACTGAGGGAAGGAGGTTATTGGTCAAAATCTTGAGCTACATGACCCCATCCATCTTCCACATTGCAGTCGTCCTGTCCCCTTTGCAGAAAAGCACCCCTAAAGTATGATGTTTCCAGCCCCATGCTTCATGATTGGGACAGTGTTCTTGAGGTTGTACTAATCCTTCTTCTTCCTCCAAACACGGCAAATGGAGTTGATACCAAAAAGTTCTATTTGGTCTCATCAGACCACATGCCTCCTTTGGTGAACTTCAAATGGGCCTGGACATGTGCTGGCATTAGCAGAGGGACCTTGCGTGCCCTGCAAGATTTTAATCCATGAGGCCATAGTGTGTTACTAACTGTAATCTTTGAGACTATGCTACCAGCTCTCTTCAGGTCATTGACCAGGTCTTTCCAGTAGTTCTGGGCTGATTCCTGACCTTTGTCAGCATTATCTTTACACACGAGGGGAGATCTTGCATCGAGCCCCAGACGGAGTGAGATTGACACTCATCTAGCGTTTCTTCAATTTTCTAATAATTGCGTCAACAGTTGTTGCCTTCTCACCAAGCTCCTTAAAGCTTGAGCTACAATATGTTTTTAATCTTGTATTTTTGATGGATGTCCATTCCAAGTTTTTATTCTTGTTATGAATTAAAGGATATTTTTTAGAAGAACCTTTGCTGGATTTTCTACCTTTTCTTAAAACATTCTCTATCAATAATTTTGGTTCCTAATTGACCTATAACGGGAATGTTCTATTCTGATTTAATGTCAAATAGTGACAAAAACATGCATATATGTTTTTTTAGATAGTGTATGTAAGATTTTTTTCTGGGCCTGCCTACTCGTTAAGCTTCATGAATATTTTCTGTTTTTCCCACCCCACTGTGCCAGCATCTGTGATTTGTTGCAGACTGCTATACACACACCCCCTTCCTCCTTGTCAGAGTCTGTGATCGGTTGCAGACCATCTGTATGGTAGTGTAAAATAAATAAATTTTAAAAAATTATGTGGCTGCCCCCCAGCAGTCTGCTTTACTGTAGCCGTTTATCTGTCACATCCCCACAAGATTCCACTCCTGTGACTTCTGCTTCGATCACCAGGCGGCGCCGTGTTCCCGCTGTGGATAGTGCTGGTGATAGGAGAGGAGTCAGTGCCAGAGGCTCTGGTGGGTGCAGGCTCTGCTCACTAAGCTGGGTTTCCCTGGGACCTGCAGTACCACTGGCTGACTGTACGTGGCATGTGCAGCCCTTCTCTTTATATAATGAAGTTTTTTTAAGGTTTTTGCACCTAGTTCAGACTTAGAATGGTGTTCCAGACGTTATTTCTTAATTGATTGGTAGATGGCATGTGTTTTTCAGCTGAAGTTACCTCCATTCAGCTACAGCCAATGGGAAGACACCACACCCTTCTAATTCCCCCTTCTGTCTGCTGGTCACTGCCAGAGATAGTTTTGAATTCCTGCTTCCTGGTTCCCGTCCCGCTCTGTTCTGTATTGTGATTTCTGTGTTTTGACTTCTATCTGTTCTCTGACTACTCTCCTGCCTGCCATTTTTGTACCCCACTACCTCTGCATGGTTTTCTGATTACATCCTTGCCTGCCTGATTTTGTCCCTGTTCTGCACTTCCTGGTTTGACCCTGCCTGACTACTACTCTCATTGGACTGCAGCCTACCACAGGTAGTGATTTCCAGGGCCCATGTGTAATTCCAAATCCCTGTATAGGGGTTAAAGGATTTTCAGTTATCAGCAGCTTTCCTCTACCCTGTACGTTACAGCCAGTCTGAGTCTGTGGTTCCACTAAGGCGTTACAGTACCAAAAATTAAAGGGATCCCATTCCGATTTTTAAAAATTATTTAAATAAATAATTTAAAAAAACGGCGTAGGGTTCCCCTTTTTTGTTAACCAGCCACAGTAACACTAACAGGTATTATCAGAGTGGGAAGAACCACGGTATTGGCCCCTTCAACCTACAAATACTAGCCCGCAGCCACCCAGAAGTGGTGCATTCATAAGATGTGCCAATTCTGATGCTTTACCAAGCTCATCCATATTGCCATAGTACGGTGGCAATCGGGCTACTATTTGGAGTTTATGACAGCTGTGATTTGTCAAAAATCACAGCTGTCATGAAGCCATAGGTTAGTAATGTGGAAGGGCCCATGAGACACTTCCATTACTAACTTGTAAGTGAAAAGAAATAAATACACACACACACACACACACACACACAGAAAAATCCTTTATTTGAAATAAAAAACACACACCCTCTTCCACCCCTTTATTAAACCACAAAACACCCCTGCAGGTCCGGCATAATCTAGACAATCTCCCACCTACATCCATTGAAAATGCGACCAATCACTGGAGACTCTGGGACACACTGACAACAGCGGGTGACCCAGCTGTGAGAAACGGTGACGAAACTGAGTTCACCGAAGGTCACAGTCGGGTTCCAATAGTACCAACTGTAACCACTGGTGAACTTTCTGCCGGATTGGGGGACATTATGGCACAGCATTCCAGCAATCCGGCAGTCAGGTCACACTTGGGGGCTACCCTGCTACCATCAGTGAACTCAGTTGAACCCACTGCTGGATTTCTGGACTGCTCTGTGACCATGTCCTTACAATCCAACAGTCTGGCAATCCATCAGTTCATTCAACTGAATTTACTAATGGCATCGGGAGAAAAGGGTGGTGAATTTTTTATTTCAAATAAAATATTTTTCTGTGTGTTTATTTCTTTTGACTTACAGGTTAGTAATGGAGGTGTCTCATAGACCCCTCCCCATTACAAACCTAGAGCTTGATGGCTGATGGCAGCTGTGATTTTTGACAAATCACAGCTGTCATCAACCCCATATATTGCTCCTATTGCCACTGCACCTGGGCAATTGGTATGAGCTGGGTAAAGCACCAGAATTGCCGCATTTTATGGATGTACCACTTCTGGGGTGGCTGAAGGCCAGTATTTTTAGATTGGTAGAGGCCAATACCCATGACTCTTCCCACCCTGATAATACCAGCTCCCACATGTCAGCTTTACCTTGGCTAGTTATCAAAATATTTAAATAATTTAAAAAAATGGCGTGGGATCCCCTCTATATTTGACAACCAGCCACAGTAAACCAGATCATTGGAAGTAGCTGCTGTTTCCCCTGTGCTGGTTATCAAACAGAGGGGGAGCCTAGTTAATTTTTATTTTTTTTTTACAATGGTGAGCTGTCCATTCACAGCCATTCCAAGACTTGACATAACTGTGATGGAGCTGGAAGTGCCCACTCCGGAAAAGCTGCTGATTGCCTGCTCTGCAGCCTTTCAACTAGCTTTATCAGGATGATAATTGTCAGATATATTATTCATACATATGCTGGACAGAATAAGGTGTAGGGTAAATGAAACAAAAAGGACATTTCGACTCTCATGCATCTTGTTCACAATGTCGCTTAATGGCAGATAGGAAAAGGATGCTTTAGCTACTCAAACCTGACATTGTGAACAAGACCTGTGGGGATCAAAACGTCATTGTTGTCGCAATTCCCTTACGCCTTATTCTGCCCAGCATATGTCAGTAAAATAAATCACATGATTTGCATCTTTAACCTGAGTGTGCGGTGAAATAATTTTCTATGTAAGATTCCAGGGATTCCACATCCCATCTACCTGCACTTCAACTACTGGACCAAGTGCACGCTAATTATATATTTCACCATAGGCTTACATACATGGCAGACATTTGGCCCATGAACTGCATAAACTGGAATGACAGGATGGGTATTAACTGAAACCTATAAGATGTAAACTATTAATATGTGAGACCTTGCTTCATTAAAATCAGTGTTGTTCATGCCAGACTTGATGATGGGGCACACTAGAGCCAAAGCCACCTGATTTATTACGAGGCACACAGCTTGAGCAAGATTGGTGGCATAAGGTATGTCACAGATTCTCACGACAAGCGGGTGTCACCACCCCAGAGCTGCCCCAACCCTGCCCATTTTGGCAAGCTAGCCAAAACTGATGAGAACCCGCCAAAAGGCACAACATTTTTGTGCAACCATAAGATCTACAAAAAGTAGTGCAAAGTTTCAAAGTGTATGCTAGATTTCTGGCATAAATACTTTGATGAAATGGGACCAGATTTCATTTCACTGTTTCATTGCAGCCCTTAAAAGTTCATTTTTTTTTCTCATTTATGTACAGTCTGCACCTCATCTTGACAGAAAAAAAACAGAAATGTAGAAATTTCTGCAAACTGAAATATCACATGGTCATAAGTATTCAAACCCTTTGCTCAGACACTCATATTTAAGTCACATGCTGTCCATTTCCTTGTGATCCTCCTTGAGATGGTTCTACTCCTTCATTGGAGTTCAGGTGTGTTTAATTAAACTGATAGGACTTGATTTGGAAAGGCACAAACCTGTCTATATAAGACCTCACAGCTCACAGTACATGTCAGACCAAATGAGAATCAAGAGGTCAAAAGGAACTGCCCAAGGAGCTCAGAGACAGAATTGTGGCAAGGCACAGATCTGGCCAAGGTTACACAAGAATTTCTGCAGTACTCAAGGTTCCTAAGAGCACAGTGGCCTCCATAATCCTTAAATGGAAGAAATTTGGAACCACCAGAACTATTCCTAGACCTGGCCATCCAGTCAAACTGAGCAATTGTAGGAGAAAAGCCTTGGTGAGAGAGGTAAAGAAGAACCCCAAGATCACTGTGACTGAGCTCCAGAGATGCAGTAGGGAGATGGGAGAATATTCCATAAAGTCAACTATCACTTCAGCCCTCCACCAGTCAGGCCTTTATGGCAGAGTTACCCAACGGAAGCCTCTCCTCAGTGCAAGACATATGAAAACCCGCATAGAGTTTGCTAAAGAACACATGAAGGACTCCCAGACTATAAGAAATAAGGTTCTCTAGTTTGATGAGACAAAGATAGACCTTTTTGATGATAATTATCAGCTGTATGTATGTGCAGAAAACCAGGAACTGCTCATCTCCTGCCCAATACAATCTCAACAGTGAAACATGGTGGTGGCAGCAACATGCTATGGGGGTGTTTTTCAGCTGCAGGGACAGGACGACTGGTTGCAATTAAAGGAAAGATGAATGCGGCCAAGTACAGAGATATCCTAGAAGAAAACCTCTTCCAAAGTGCTCTGGACTTCAGACTTGGCCGAAGGCTCACCTTCCAACAAGACAATGACCCTAAGCACACAGCTAAAAGAACAAAGGAGTGGCTTCAGAACAACTCTGTGACCATTCTTGACTGGTCAGCCAGAGCCCTGACCTAAACCCAATTGAGCATCTCTGGAGAGATCTGAAAATGGCTGTCCACTAACGTTCACCATCTAACCTGACAGAACTGGAGAGGATCTGCAAGGAAGAATGGCAGAGGTTCCCCAAATCCAGGTGTGAAAAACTTGTTGCATCATTCCCAAGAAGACTCATGGCTGTACTAGCTCAAAAGAGTGCTTCTACTAAATACTGAGCAAAGGGTCTAAATACTTATGACCATGTGATATTTCAGTCTTTCTTGTTTAATAAATTTGAAAAAAATTCGACATTTCTGTTTTTTTCTGTCAAGCTTCGGTGCAGCGTGTACATTAATGAGAAAAAAAATGAACTTTTTTGAATTTACCAAATGGCTACAATAAAATAAAGAGTGAAAAATGTAAAGGGGTCTGAATACGTTGTGTACCCACTGTAGAGCTTTTCCTCCCTGTGTGTGATTTTTCAGCCCCTCCACCTTCTTCTAGTCTTTGAATGACAGGCCACTGTTGAGATTTCAAACAGAAGTGGCCGGTCATTCAAAGGCTTGAAGGCAAGTGGAGGGGCTGGGAATCACAGACAGGGAGGAGAAGTTCTGCACACTGTGCACTGAAATCTAATTAGCAGAAAACATAAAGCAGAATTATAAAACGGATTTCTGCACCAAAGATATCAATGTAATTAGTATTACACCATCCTTACAGCCTAACATTACAAAATCATGTCGACAGGTCATCTTTAATGTAATAATATCCTTTATGCTTTATTTTCATTACTACGCTGAAATGCATAAAAGATTGTATTTTAACAATATAATGAAACTGTAACAAAAGGCACTATTTTCTTTCTTTCACAAATACCTGGGTAATCTGCTATAGAACATTGTGGCAGTTTACATTTAGTCACTGATCGTTTCAGGTTAGGGATACAGTGTATAATGGTAACTATGGTTCTTCTTAATCTAGTATATTCTTCATCTGCCAAGTGGGTGGCCAATTGAAGTGGTTTAATAGTGTAGTTAACACTGGTTCACTGGCAAATAAATGAATATAAACTATTTTTTTGTATAGGAAAGACAGGAGGATACATTTCAATAGCTCCTGACTAGTGGAGGATTAAGCCCCGGGTTAGAGAGCTTCCTGTTTTGGCATGAAACAATTCTTGTGCTCGAGTACGGGAAAGAGAAATGTGCAGAACAACAATCTCTGTGTCTCACTAGAAACTCAGAAAGCACAACTTATGTGACTGCAAGGTAAAATGATCTTACTGCTTTAGTCGGTATTTAGTAGAAAATAACCAAGTAAAAATTAATGGAAACTACTGGTATACCATGCTATATTACACCACGGATGTCTGCTAATATTGTCTATCTGTCCCAATTTGTCTTTTAAGATTTGGCAATTTTTTTTCATTTTTTGCACATTTTTTTTTCTCCCATTCTTTAAAGATCTGTAATTTTTTTAAAATGTTTCCATTGATATGTGTTTTGTTTTTGTGACGCGCAGTAAAAATATCCTACCAATATAGCTCTCCAGGTCAGTATGATAATGGTAAGATCACACTTAGACTGTTTTCCAATATTTTTTTGTTTGTGTTACCATTTTCTCAGACCATTATCTGTCACGAGTGTGTCACGGGTGACAGACAGTCGTTTGGTTTCTGGCCATAGAAAGTCAGAGCGTTTGGCTGCACAAAATGCTCCCTGATTTCCCAATGTTTCTGCTGTCAATATTCATTGGTATAGGTAGCTTTCCTGTTGGATTCATCCCTTAACCCTTTTGGAGACAGCAAGAGCTCGACTTCCACCCAGCTGCTGTTCATCAGCATTCTCTCTGTGCTTATATACCCCTTCCTTCCTTTGGACTGGTGCTAGTGATATTTTTAGTTCCTTCAAAACCTGGTTTCAAGCAGGTGGTTTGTACTCCTCTGTGGTATTGTTGCCGTAAGCTCTACTTAACTATTACCTGAGTCATCTAATGATGAGTAGTTCATGCTTTTCCCCCTGTGTGTCCCCCTTGTGTCTTCTATAGCTGTTTAGTGGGGTTGACAAAGAGGTCATCTCATCTGTTCCCTATTTAGGTCCCAGCACTAGGGATACCTAGGGTCATGTATCCGGCTTGGTGCATAGGTGCAGAACCTATCTAGGGTGGTGAGGGATCCCAGGGACTGGCAGTAGGTTCAGTCAGGGGTCACCATTTTCCCTCTCCCTAGACACAGGGTTTCTCTTCTCTTCCTTTCGCCATGCACTTCCCCATACCTAGCGTGACATTATCTTTATCCCTTTACCATCGATGGAGCTGTATGGAGCTTATGTTTTGTAGAGGCAACCAGTAAATGAGAATTTGGGCATTTCAATTTTTTTCTTTTTTTATAGACTAGACTTAACTTTTTTATGTATTTATCTATGTTTTTGAATGGGAAAAATGGAAAGTGGGGTGTTTTAACCTTTTGTATGTTTACTTATTTTTAAATCTTGACAAGTTTTTTTTTAGAATTTGATATAATTTTGAAGATCCTTTCTGGAATATGAACATGCAATCAGTTGACTGTTCATATTATATACTGCAATCAATACTACACTATTGCAGTATATACTATAACTGATGTTCTTCCATGAAGCCCAGTTAGCCCAGTTTAAGGCCCGAGGCTGGGTTTCATCAGAGGACTAAGATAGCAAAAGCATAAAGAGATCTTGAGCAATCCAACTTACTTTAAAGTGTTTAATCACCTGTAATGTAACATTTTAACCTCATTGATCTTTGTCAAGCTATTTTTTTGACTTATGTGTTTTGCTGGCTACATAAGTCTCCAAATGAGACCTGTGGTGAAAATGCATGTCACAGATCGCTACGAGTTTAAAGTGAATATGTCAACAGATTTAGGTTATATTCCCAAATCCATATGACACATTCCTCGGACAGCACACTGACCCAGAGTTCCACTAATCCATACACCCATCAGTTTTAAAAACAGATTCATGTCTCTGATTCCTGAGACTCAGCTCATGTCCTATTCTCACCTATTTTTCAGATCAGACTCACCAATTAAAGTCCCTGGTGATCGGTATAAAACTTATGACATACTAAAGACAAACTTTGAAATTCAAAGCTCCATTGGAGTTTCATCCATTTTTTACTGATGCATTGCTAAATGTCATTGGATAAAAAAAGTTCAGACTGTCTTTGTTCTCCAGTGAACAAAATGAGATGAGAAAAAAAAGATGCAAATAGGCAAAAGACTGGTTGGCAAATTTTGACCCTGCTTATCTCAATCACAAATCAGTGGCCCTTGAGTTATGGCGGCAAATCTTTAGCCGGCTTATCTCTGGCTGCTGCATTAAAGCTGTATGAGTAAAGGCCACGTCTCACTAAGCAACATCGCTGCTGAGACACGACTTTTGTGACGTAACAGCGATGTTGCTAGTGATGTTGCTGTGTGTGACATCCAGCAACAACCTGGCCCCTGCTGTGAGGTCGCTGGTTGTTGCTGAATGTCCTGGACCATTTTTTTAGATGTTGTTCTCCCACTGTGAAGCACACATCGCTGTGTGTGACAGCGAGAGAGCAACAACTAAATGTGCAGTGAGCAGGACGCTGGTAACCACAGTAAACATCGGGTAACCAAGAAGCCCTTTCCTTGGTTACCCGATATTTACCTTCGTTACCAGCGTCCGCCGCTCTCACGCTGCCAGTGCCGGCTCCCTGCTCTCTGCACACGTAGCCAGAGTACACATCGGGTAATTAACCCAATGTATTCTGTGGCTAGGTGTGCAGGGAGCCAGCGCTAAGCGGTGTGCGCTGGTAACCAAGGTAAATATCGGGTTGGTTACCCGATATTTACCTTAGTTACCAAGCGCAGCATGCTTCCACGCATCGCTGCTGGCTGGGGGCTGGTCACTGGTTTCTGGTGAGATCTGCCTGTGTGGCAGCTCACCAGCAACCCGTGTAGCGACGCTCCAGCGACCCTGCCAGGTCAGGTCAGGTTGCTGGCGGGATCGCTGGAGCGTTGCTTAGTGTGACGGTACCTTAACTGGCTTAAAACACAATGGTGGCTGGTACATAGATATGGGAACAGAATGCAGCTTACTACACAGATATAGTAACCGAAAGAAGCTACATTACAGGTACAAGTAAAGTAACCAACTTACAACATAAATACAGTCCCTGACAGAAGTTGTGTCACTTATCCATGTTATGTAAATAAAAGCTTATAACCTGACTTTAAAATCATCCATTGGTTTCATAAATTACACTTTTGAAATTATTTGTTTGAATTTCACATTACTTTCTGTGGGCGACAAAACTTTTGTCTTGCCAAAATCTGACCTTTCTGTGTTCATTAAATAATCAATATTTCAGCAACTTTATTTTCAAACCTAAACCAAATTTGGGAGGGTTTCAGCTTTCAAAAGAGTAACTTATGAAACCAACAGATGAATTTAAAGTCAGGTTATAAGCTTTTATTTACATAACATGGATAAGTGACTGTATGGGAACAGAACCGCGATTACTACAACAACAGAACCAAATATACATAGATATGGAAACTGCATCAAGCTTACTGCATACATTTAGTACCAGAACCAAGATTACTACATAAACACAGGAAAAGAGGTTAATTCATAGATAAGAGAGCAGAACTGAGTTTGCTACATAGATACAGGAACAAACACTACACAGATACGAGAACACAACTGAGCTTAATGCATCAATATGGGAACAGAGCCACAGATACTACATAGATAAAGCAAGAGAACCAAGATTAGTACATAGATATTTGAACAGACTGAAGTTTATTACATAAATATGGTACCAGAACTGAGCTTACTATATAGATACAGTAACAGCCAAGCTTACTGCATAGATACTGGGACAGAACTGAGCTGTTAAACACACTAAACTGCACAAGTGATAAAAAATGAAAGGCTAAGGTCTTACTTAAACTACTGCAACTGACCTGCCCGGATCGTGTACAGACTAGGAATTCAATTGTTCAATCATATGACCTATGAGGAAGGAAAACTTCACACCCAGTCTCAGAAAACACATCTTCAAAATCCTGAATAAATCCATGGAGAGGAGATATCACAGATGCCAAGGACTGATGTTATGGACATCTTCTGATATTAGGAGATTTGTGATTTTGGGCCCTGAGTCTCACTTAGCCTTGATGATCAAATGTATTTCCCTTTCCTTTGGTGTATTAGGGGTCAATGTCAGTTTTGTTGCCAGCAGGTTTCTAGCAGTCCTTGTCAGGTGTAGCTACTTAGTTACCATGCCTATCACCTTTAAGTAGTGTCAATTCCCAGCAACCATTTGTCACGCTCCCCGGGTCCTTGGCTCCCCTCCCCGGGTCCTCCGCTCCGCTCCCCGGGTCCTCAGCCCCGCTCCCCGGCTCACCTGCCACGCTCCCCGGGTCCTTGGCTCCGGTGCCCGTCCTTCCCAGGCCCCCTGGTCTCCGATCGCGGCGCCCGACGGCCTCCCAGGCCCTGGCCGGCTCCCCTGCGTCCTCTTCTCAGCCTCCTTCCCTGGCTTCTGGCACCCGGGCTGCGCGCATGCGCATTAGGGCGCGCGCGCGGTCACTGACCCTTTCTTAAAGGGCCAGCGTCCATTAACAGGAAATGAGGCTGAACAGGTACAGGGTATATAGGGGTGTATTGTCCAAGAGGGCGGGGCCTGATCTTCGTGTTTTCCAAGCTAGGAGTCAGGTCTCCTTGTGTCGTCTTGCCATACTCACGTATCTCTCTTCTAGAGCTGATCCTGCCTCGCCATCCGGTCCTGCTGAATCCCGAACCCCGCACGCTGTCCGTCTGCCATCTGACAGTCCGTACCATCTCGGATCCCTGCGGTGACCCGTCATCTCGCTCCAAAGGTTCCGGACCCCGCCTGACATCACCTCGGCTTCCGAACCTGAGCTACGTCACCCGGACTACCATCTGTGACTCCGCGGCCCCAGGGACTCCTTCGTTACACTCACTGGCACGGACTGTTCTACTGCCCATAGTGCTTCAGCTACCGGACTCCTTACCACCATCTTAGAGTTCGGCCCAGTGGATCCACCTCCTGGGTCTGCCCGACCGCCTGGCCCTGACAGTAAGATCAGGCCATGGATCCCGCTGCAGCACTAGCGGCCTTGCAAGAGGAACTCCAACGCCAGCGTGAAGTCCAGACCCGCATGCTGAACTTTATGACGTCCGTGGACACTCGCCTGACCACGCTACAAGCGGCAGTCACGTCTTCAACATCCAAAGCAGCCACTAGTCAAGCCACGTCCCCCGCTCCCGTGGCTGCCTCTTCGGATGCTTCCCGACTGCGTTTAGCTTCACCACCCCGGTACGCCGGAGATCCCAAGACCTGCAGGGGGTTTATAAACCAATGCTCCCTCCATTTCATGCAGCTGCCACATCTGTTTGCCTCCGACCAAGCCAAGGTCGCCTTCATCATGTCTCACCTGGAGGGCGAGGCACTGGCGTGGATGAACCCGTTGTGGGAGAAGGAGGATCCTATGACCAAGGATCTTCAAGAGTTCCTGCAGGCCTTTCGCAGCACCTTTGACGAGCCGGGACGCGCCTCTGCGTCTGCTTCATCTCTTCTCCGATTACGTCAAGGAACACTGACGGTGGGCCAATACGCCATCCGTTTCCGCACTTTGGCTTCAGAACTCGGGTGGAATAATGAGGCCCTAACAGCCGCCTTCTGGGAGGGACTCTCGAGTCGCATCAAAGATGAGTTGGCGGGTCGTGACGTGCCCTCCACCCTAGATGCCCTGATTGCCCTAGCAACTCGAGTGGACATTCGTTTTCAGGAGCGCTCCAAAGAGCTGTCTCGTGAGAGACGTCCGGTACGGCATTCTTCTCCTCCACAGAAGCCCTCCGTACCTCAGTCATCAACAGCTGGGATTCCCGTCCACAAGCCCATGCAGATCGACCGAGTACGACAGTCTGAACAACGTCGAGCAGAGCGGCTCGCCAAGGGCCTCTGCTTTTACTGCGGAGAGGGAACACACCTCCTACGCTCCTGTCCAGAAAGGCCGGGAAACTCCAAAGCCTAGGGTTGGTAGGAGAGGCCACCCTAGGTGCTGGGACTCTCTCAGATCCGGTTATGTGGACTGTGCAAGTGTCTACGGGAAAGACGCGCTTCACGGCTGAGGCATACCTCGATTCTGGAGCAGCAGGCAATTTCATCCAGCAGGCCACTGTGGACAAGTACCAGCTGCCTGTTACTCTACTCGAGAAGCCCCTAGTGATTGCCTCTGTGGATGGGAGACCCCTCTCTGATACCATCTCCTGGGTCACCAGACCGGTCGAACTGCGTATCGGTGCCCTGCACACCGAGAACATCGCTCTCTACGTCCTACCACACATGTCCCATCAAATCCTGCTGGGACTTCCCTGGTTGCGGACACACGAACCATCAGTCAGCTGGGGTACTGGCGAAATCACCCAATGGGGTCCTGCTTGTCATGAGAAGTGTCTGAAATCCATACAACCCATCCGACGACCTCCGGTTCCAGAGAACCTACCGGAACTGCCCTCGGCCTATTGGTCCTTCGCAGACGTTTTTGACAAGAAGGAGTCTGAGGTACTTCCGCCACACCGTCCCTACGATTGTGCCATCGACCTGCTCCCAGGAACAACACCACCTCGAGGACGGATATATCCGTTGTCTCCCGCCGAAACCAGGGCCATGTCTACCTACATCACAGAGAGTCTGGCAAAGGGATTCATCCGGAGATCCTCCTCTCCTGCGGGAGCGGGCTTCTTCTTTGTTAAGAAGAAAGAGGGTGACCTACGCCCATGCATCGACTACCGGGGTCTGAATCAGATCACCGTCAAAAACAAGTACCCTCTGCCGCTCATCCCCGAATTGTTCGACCGGCTCAGAGGAGCCCGTGTGTTCACCAAGCTGGATCTGCGGGGTGCATACAACCTAGTTCGTATCCGCTCCGGGGACGAATGGAAGACCGCGTTTAATACTCGCGATGGGCACTATGAATACTGCGTGATGCCCTTCGGCTTGTGTAACGCACCAGCAGTCTTCCAAGAATTGGTGAACGACATATTCCGGGACCTTCTCTACATCTGTGTAGTAGTTTATCTGGATGACATCCTTATCTACTCTCCGGACCTCCAGACCCACAGAGAGAACGTACAGCTGGTTCTACAAAGACTGAGAGAGAATCGTCTCTACGCCAAATATGAGAAGTGTGTCTTTGAGCAGTCTTCTCTCCCTTTCCTGGGATACATCATCTCGGGCACTGGACTGCAGATGGATCCAAAGAAGGTCTCCTCCATACTCAACTGGCCTCCCCCTTCTGGACTGAAGGCAATCCAACGGTTCCTGGGATTCGCCAACTACTACCGCCAGTTTATCCCTCACTTCTCTGCCCTGACTGCTCCTCTCTCCGCTTTGACCAAAAAGGAGGCTAATCCAAAGGACTGGTCACCTGCGGCCGACGCCGCGTTTTGCTCACTGAAGCGAGCATTTGCCTCCGCGCCTGTACTCCACCGTCCGGAGTTAAACCGCCAGTTCACCTTGGAGGTGGATGCCTCCTCCTCGGGAGCCGGAGCAGTGCTCATGCAGAAGTCCTCCTCCGGCAAGATGGTGACGTGCGGTTTCTTCTCCAAGAGCTTCTCAGCACCTGAACGCAATTACACCATCGGTGACCGAGAACTATTGGCGGTCAAACTGGCTCTGGAGGAGTGGCGCTACCTCCTGGAAGGAGCAGTGTACCCCGTGATTATCTACACGGACCACAAGAACCTGGAATACCTGCGGTCCGCTCAGCGACTGAACCCACGGCAAGCCAGGTGGTCCCTATTTTTTGCCAGGTTTGACTTCCAGCTCCATTTCCGACCCGCGGACAAGAACGTACGCGCTGATGCTTTGTCTAGGTCTTCCATGCCCATGGAACAGGAGGAAGAGACTACCCAACCCATCATCTCTCCTAGCAAGATCATTTCGGTGGCCCCTGTCACCCTGGCCCAGATACCGCCCGGAAAGACCTATGTCTCTGAGACTGACAGGCAAAAAGTGTTACACTGGGGTCATGCCTCAAAAACAGCCGGTCATGCAGGCCAGAAGAGAACATGGGGTGCGATTGCACGCCATTACTGGTGGCCATCCCTTCGCAAGGACGTCGCTGCTTTTGTCTCTGCCTGCTCCTCTTGTGCCAGAAACAACACGCCCAAACACCTGCCCTATGGCCGTCTTCTGCCTCTGCCTATACCCTCAGTTCCCTGGCAACACATTGCGATGGACTTTATTACGGACTTGCCATTATCCTCTGGACACACAGTCATATGGGTCGTGGTGGACCGGTTCTCCAAAATGGCCCACTTCATCCCCATGGCTGGACTGCCCTCTGCTCAGGAACTCGCGGAAGCCTATATCCATCACATCTTCCGCTTGCATGGCTTTCCATCCCACATCGTGTCCGACAGAGGAACTCAGTTCACCTCCCGCTTCTGGAGGGCGCTCTGCAAACACCTGGGAGTAACTCTGGACTTTTCTTCCGCATACCATCCTCAGTCTAATGGCCAAGTGGAGAGGGTCAATCAAATCTTGACATCCTTCTTACGTCACTATGTCAACACCCATCACGACGACTGGTCCACGCTTCTGCCTTGGGCTGAATTCTCACATAACCACCACATCAGTGAGTCGTCCTCCAAATCTCCCTTCCATGTCGTTTACGGACTTCAGCCCTCCGTTCCATTGCCTATATCCCCTTCTTCGGATGTCCCTGCGGCTGATACTGTAGCCCGTGACTTCGCTACCATTTGGGACTCTGTCAAGGCGTCCCTTGGACGCGCTTCCCAGCGGATGAAGAAACACGCTGACAAGAGGCGTCTGGACCCTCCGTGTTTCTCTCCTGGTGACCTGGTCTGGCTTGCTTCCCAGTACATCCGATTGAAGATACCTTCCTACAAGCTGGGTCCTCGCTACATCGGGCCGTTTAAGGTCCTCGCCAAGATCAATGAGGTCTCCTACAAGCTACAGCTCCCGGCCACGATGAGGATACCCAACTCATTCCACGTCTCCCTGCTCAAGCCGGTTGTCCTTGGTCCCTTCTCCGCTGCTGCCAGTCCGGCTCCTCCACCTATTGCCGATGACGACATCTATGCGGTAAGGGATATCGTGGCCATGAAGACCGTACGAGGTCGACAGTTCTTCCTGGTGGACTGGGAGGGGTATGGTCCTGAGGATAGGTCCTGGGAGCCCAGGGAGAACGTGGGCACTCCTCTGATCCGTGCCTTCATGTCCCGGTTGCGGGGAGGGGGGCGTGGGGGGGGGGTACTGTCACGCTCCCCGGGTCCTTGGCTCCCCTCCCCGGGTCCTCCGCTCCGCTCCCCGGGTCCTCAGCCCCGCTCCCCGGCTCACCTGCCACGCTCCCCGGGTCCTTGGCTCCGGTGCCCGTCCTTCCCAGGCCCCCTGGTCTCCGATCGCGGCGCCCGACGGCCTCCCAGGCCCTGGCCGGCTCCCCTGCGTCCTCTTCTCAGCCTCCTTCCCTGGCTTCTGGCACCCGGGCTGCGCGCATGCGCATTAGGGCGCGCGCGCGGTCACTGACCCTTTCTTAAAGGGCCAGCGTCCATTAACAGGAAATGAGGCTGAACAGGTACAGGGTATATAGGGGTGTATTGTCCAAGAGGGCGGGGCCTGATCTTCGTGTTTTCCAAGCTAGGAGTCAGGTCTCCTTGTGTCGTCTTGCCATACTCACGTATCTCTCTTCTAGAGCTGATCCTGCCTCGCCATCCGGTCCTGCTGAATCCCGAACCCCGCACGCTGTCCGTCTGCCATCTGACAGTCCGTACCATCTCGGATCCCTGCGGTGACCCGTCATCTCGCTCCAAAGGTTCCGGACCCCGCCTGACATCACCTCGGCTTCCGAACCTGAGCTACGTCACCCGGACTACCATCTGTGACTCCGCGGCCCCAGGGACTCCTTCGTTACACTCACTGGCACGGACTGTTCTACTGCCCATAGTGCTTCAGCTACCGGACTCCTTACCACCATCTTAGAGTTCGGCCCAGTGGATCCACCTCCTGGGTCTGCCCGACCGCCTGGCCCTGACACCATTGCTGTTCATAGAATCCATTCTGTCCTGGCCGCCTAGGTGGAGGGAGCTGCTGGGGTTATGACCTGAGCCTATTCAACTGCTGCCTTGGAGTCTGGTTGCAGCCATGGTGTTTTTGTTGTATCCTCTCCCCCCTATGTGTTTACCATTCCCTTGTGTTGTATTAGTGCAGAAGTGGGACTAGTGATCTTCACCCGCCAGCTCACTAGCCAGAGTTACTGCAGAGTTTTCCTAGGGTTTCAGGTGTCCTGCTCGGCGACAGGTGCGGAATCTGTATAGGGCTAGCTAGGAGTGCATGGTACAGCTGCAGGTGCGTACAGGAAATGTCCCATCTTTCCCCTCCTTAGTGCCAGGGCCCACCATTGTTATATTGTCTTCCCTATTTGGTTTTGGTATTTTCTGTAGTGCATCAGGCAATAATAAGCCTGAGCGCAACTGTCACGCTATGTATTCGGACTTCTCCCACTCGTTCAGGGACTGTCTGATCAGTTGAGGGATTCTCTGGTTCAGATTGAAATTAGAAAGAAGGTAAGTTTATTTTAATATGATAAATTTTGGTTAAAAAACCAAAAGGTTTGTGCCCAAACCTGCCAAGAATATTTTTTGGTACAATATATAATGGCGGTAATGTATCTTCCATTGAACTTAATTGCACACAATTCTTTAGCAAAATTCAATACAATCCAGGTGGCCTAGCATTAATTGTGGTGAACTTGGACATATAGGAGTGCAAATTCTATGTAACTGGATTATTGAATGCATGTTTCTTGGAGAATTAATGATGCAATGGAGGTAGAGAAGGAAGTGTATGGAAAGCAATGAGAGAAGAATGATGATGGAGTTGATGACAATAACAAGGAACTAATTACTAGTAGACTGGTTACTAGAAAGATGACCATGAGGAGACAAAAGAGGAAAGTCTGCTCTCTTTACATGAAGAGGTGATGTGTAATTTCATGTCCTGACAGAGTGATCTAGTTCCTTTTTGATGTGTGCAAGAATGTACTCAGCTTATTTTCCGACAGCACAGCCTGCACAATGCAGTAGATTGGTACTTTAGTAATTCCCATGCATTCTAAGCCTACACATAAGACTCGCCAAAAAAATTGACCAGACCTTTCAGACACTGTAGAGACTCCTCCACCAAAATTCTGTGTGGCATTACCTTCTCCAGGGTTAACCACAGGAAAAGCTGAAATTGTTCCCAGAGGATGATTTTTATGCACGTCGCCTGCACTGTATATCACCAATGCAAGCAACCTCCTCCTTTGATGATCTCAATGTCTCATTACCCTCTTGTTCTTATGTTTTGTCCAACACAAAACCATAATTATCACCATCGTAATCGATGATTTAGCTGACAGGTGCCTCTTAGTGTGAAATGGTCAATGCTTCTTCCATTTCCCTCACACCTCTGTTGGATTTCCACCCCGTGGCTTGTCCTGGCTCAGAGTGCTGCTACCATGGACAATGATCCAATCACTTCAGCTTGCAGAGCCTACAACACAGATTGGCAATAGAATCATGTTGTCCATCTCCTCCAGCAACATGTCTTCCAAGAACAAAGGCTATCTGGTCATTTCTTCCAAAAGAGAAGTGTTTTTTTCTGGTCTAGTATGTTCCTTAGTCCTCAAGACACTGTGGATTATGGGTTTTGTGGGCAGAATAGAAACAGGTGTCAATGAAAATTTGTATTATATTAACTATTATGGTGGCAATGGGGGTGGATTGAACAAAACACTGGCTCCATCTTATGGTGTTGCTCTTAGAGGCTACATCACTTTTCTGTGATTGAGATGAGCGATGTGACATACATTTGATACTGCTACCGCGGTGGTTTCTGCACATGCTGCTGGTGGTTTTAGAACTGCGGCTAGCGGCAACCGTATTCTTATCAGTGATGTTAGTATGTTATTTCTATTGTCCTGTCTCTTGCAATGCTTGCACCACGTTTGAGTGTAGCATACATTTTGAACAAAAATATAACATTTAATTTGTATCTAAACTTTGTTCACAAACATAGGCAATTTTTGATTTATTATTCTCTCATATTTGAGAAGAAAAACCTTATCCTTAAATAAAGAGGTCGCTACATAAGTATATGCGCAGACAATAATTAGTGGTAGTATTTCTGTGGAGCCTATGATTGTTAAATGTAACTAGTGAAACAGTTACAAAATGTTATGTTTTTTAATAATCCTGTTCAACGAAAATTAAGAGAAAATTAATAAAAAATAAAATGCTAGGTGGCGAAGTTGCTACACATAAGTTATTCGAGTATGGTCTGTTTTTCACACACTTTTACCACTGGTTACCATCCATTTACCCCTAACCAGCTAGGCTGAGGTCACTTGAACATAAGAGCACTAAAATGCTTAAAACTGGTTCAATTTACTCATAATAGAACTTAGAGTGTTATAATTGGATTTTCCGAGCAATTGGAGGCATTAAAGTATCGCAATTACCCGAAAGTCAATTTATTTCAGAACATTGCAACAAATTGTACTCCTTTTCTGGTGAGTCATGCTATGAGCCCAAACATTAGAGTGTGTCCACATTAAGTCTATTGCTGTACTTAGCAGAAATTTGGGAATAAATTGTGGGGTGATTTTTCTCCTGTTACTCATTGTGAAAATCAAACTTTAGCCATTAATAAAAATTTTTATGCATTTTTCATATACATTTTTTTACTTTGACGAAAAATTACATGAAGTTTGCCTGTGTGAATAAAGTGCTGAGTTGTATTTTGAGAATGTGCCTGATGTTTCCTTTCAGAAAATATATAGCTTTCCGGTCAATGTTATTTTTTTATAATTAGGATGTTACTTGTACACATCAAAAGTGCAAAAATTGTCATTGCTATCAGAGGCGCAAAATGACAAATCCCCCTGGGAGAAAAAGATTTAAATGGGGCGTCCATACCCTTTGTTCTAGGTTATCAGGAAAATATACGTATATGACATCTCATTGTTTGTAATTGGTGTAACTACCTAGAACCCATGATTTCTCTTTTGGAACACAAAGAGATAACACATTTTAAGAACCTTCTTACCACATGAGAATCTAGAATTCTTTGCAGTTCATATTTTAAGCTCCTTTTGACCATCACACAAGGAGGAACTCTGACAAGGTGGACAGGTGATCAAGATACTTTGAGCAGATATTTGTGAAACATATTAGGTATCTTCAAGGATGGAAGAAGTTTCAAACGTAAAGCCAGGGGTTTCCCAACTTTAATAATTTAACATAGAATAATACATCTTGGCTCTAGCTCAGTAGGTGGAACCTTAAGTTTAAAGTTTTAGTGAACAACCAAACCTTGTCCATGACTGCAAAGCTTGACTTTCTAGTATATATCTCATTAGCAGATGAAGCCTGTCTACTCTTTATTTTCTCCATGTTCTGTGTCACTTCAGACTAGATAAGTTTTAACCAATTCACAGATTTATTGGACTCTACATTGTCGTCTTGGATGTTGCAAAAAAATCAAAAACAAGGATGAGACCCAAGATTACAAAAAAGTTTAGATGGATTCTTGATATTTATTACTAAAACCAAAGTCAGCCAACATAAGATGTTCCACACTATCAATCTGATGAGACTCGGAGACATACCACCAAAAATATTGCTTGAGTATCTGAATAACATGTTTTGTATGGTCCCTTAGGGTAGGCAGTAAAAAAAAGACAACTCATATTGACTAGAGTTAAACAGATTGATCCTAGGAAGATCTAGTTTAAAACTAATTTCCTAAAAATCGCAGTTTCATGAGAATGCGAACATTTTGAAATTTAATTTGCAATTTTGAAATAAACTGAGCATCCCAGTCAGAAATAGTATGTATTGGAATACCATGCTGATGTATAATATATTTAATTAATCTTTAAGGGCAGCCCACCAAAATAATGGAAAGTACAGGGCAAAAAACTCATGTAAATGGTAGATTAAATAGAGAGAATCAAGTATATTGTGCCTAAAATTATTCTTTAATACATATGTTTAAAATACATATTAAAACATCATAAATATCCAATTAGTATATCAAAAATTATTGCTTGACAAAAAGCAGGACATATCCCCAGATTGAAAGCAAGCACTTGCTTCTGAATAATTAGTATACAGGGAGTATACTGTATAGACCTTTTACAATGTTACAGCAAATTCAAATATATACACATTAGTGTAATGACAAAAAAAATTGTTTTATGAAACCATGTGCAATCGAGGAACTTTTATGGGTAATTTAAGAATAAGTATTGCTTTTTTTGTTTTTTAAAAAAAGTTCCCACTGTCATTCAAATGAAATAAGGCAAAAATTATTTCTTCCCCCCAAAAAAGGACATGCAATTTTGCATTATTGAAATGATAATAGTAATAACTAAGCAACTTTTATTATTCGTTTTTTAACAAATACTGTATAAAACAGTTAAATATAAGTACAATATGTACAAAAGAGTGTTTAAAAAAATTTTCTTATGAATTTTAGGTTCAAAAATTCATTTTTTTTTCGATTTCGCATGTAGTTCCTCCATCAGTTTTACAGCACGTTCAGCATTTTGGTTAGATCTGGGAATGTCAATTAATGACTCCTCGACCAACCAGTGCGCCTTCAAACACTTAATTGCCTTCTTGCACTTTGTCTTGGTGAGTGAGGTTAACAGTTCATTGAAGGACGCTTCGTTGTAGTGTTGCGACTGGAACCAGGCATTTGCCCATTCATAGCAGATGAAGTCACATGCTATACCGAGGACGCGGCGCCACTCTGGTATCAGAAAAAATGCTATAACAGCATATACAGATCGCGAGTTCCATCTTGCCATGTGCAGGTTTGGGAGTTTCTTTCAACTGATTCGAGGACAACATGATGTTGTTTTGTAATGACGATATGCCTGACATAGTTTTCATATAAGAACTTGAAATCATCTCGCCATCCAGGATTCTCGCCTGTGTTGACATCATCTGTTGCAACTTGGTGGTAATCAATCTGAAGTGAGGCATAGTTTTCTGTTAATTTGTCAATGAAGAAATAATTGAGTTCTGGTTTATTCGTTGACTCTGGAATAAGGAAATTCATGACGTGCTTCAGTAGGAGGTCGAGTACATGGTGTTGACAGCCAATGTATTGTGGCTTCTGAAAGCCCTTTCTCAAGACATCATCCTGTATCAGCGTTACAATCCCGTTCAAACGACCAGTATTTACTGCTGCCGTGTCGCAGATTATCATGCGAATATTTTCCCAAGCGTCATATTCATCAATTAGCTGATGTAGTTATTTGTGAATAGCCGTGGCAGAACCATTCTCACATTTCAGAATACCGAGTTTGATTTCGGTTGTGGTATTTTTCAGCAGAACTACTTGATACTCTTCCCCTTGGATTCTTTTACCATCGAAGTGGAGACATAGGGATCTTTGCTTTCAAGTTTTTCAAAAATTTTGGTTTTCATTTTCTGTCCTTCTGAGATTATTCGTCTCCAGACACCCGACTGACTTGGAACCGGTACATCATGACCTTGTTCAGCAATGGTTGCAAGCACTTTATTTGCTTTATGTGTAGAAATGTTGTTTTTCAGTACCAGTAAACTCGTTGTTGTAGTGCTTGCTCTTTTGTATTTTGGTGTGTGTTCAGGAGAAGATGACGCGGAAGAAGAGGTTGGCTTTGGAGTCTCGGGTAAAGATTCAGAGACAGTATCATGTGTGGGTTGCGATTGCGAAGTGCTGGCTTGAGCTTGAAATATTGATAGTCGGATTTGTTTTCTTGGATGAATTGATTCCAAAGGAGCTTGTTTGAGCGTCGAATAATCAACCTTGCCTTCACTCTCAACTTGGCTCAGGTAGAGCTCTTTATCCTCCGAGTTTTTCCATTCTCCATTAACGTTGGTGACATCAAATAACAGAAAGTGTTGCAGTGAATTTATCAGAAGGTTTCTTTTTGTTTTTGTCATTTAGATCAATCAGGCGATTGAGTTTCTTTCTGATGAGTGCACTGGATAAAAGTGGGAAGTCTATAGTTTCCCTCCAGAGCAATTCTATATCCATTATCATATTTTTTATTCGATCCAGTCGCCGTTTCTCGCTGTTGAACAGAAAACTGAAGTTTCCAAGAATTTAGCAGTTCGTTGGCATCCGCGTGAGATTGGAGAGATTTTCAACATATGGAATACTTGTCAAAATGTTAAAAATGCTGCCGCATATAAAGTGCTTGTGCGTAGCAGGATATCTATAAATCAGTGTAGATGTACCTGAGTACAAAAATAGCAAAGTAGAAAGTGCATAAGAGTAACAATAGATTACCATGGACACTCACTAATAGATGTGAAATATGGAGATCCTGCTGCCTCTAGGTACGTTTCAAACTGACTATTCTTCCTCAGGAAGTGTGTTCAATAAGAAAGGGGGTATCCTAATATACAGGTAGCTGTCCGATCGTATTGGAGGTATAAGGCTGAGGCTACACGGGGATTATATGCGACTGCTTGCATGACACTCGGCTCACGCTCGCAGCACAGCAGGAGCCGAGTGTTATGCAACTGTGGTCCGATCGCACGATCAGACAACAGTTGCAGAGGGGAGGGCCGACGCTGCGAAAAAGAGGGAGGGATTTACCTCCCTATATCCTCCATTGCCGACTGATGCGATTCTCACAGTGCACTCGCGTTACACCGCTGTAACGCGAGTGCAGTTTGATGTTTCTCTCACCCCATAGACCTGCATGGGTGTGAGTGAAACAGGATCACATTACACTCGCAGCATCTAGGAGATCCAACAACAGGGAGATGAATAATCGACCGCAAACAGCTGCTATGCCAGACAAATTCTTTTTTATTCAAACGTTCTTTTCATCGGTGCAGATAAAATTGCGGGAGGTGGCTTGGATGCGAGTCCCTCCAAAGGACGACGGCCGTTTCGTCTGTAAGCCAGACTTCTACGGGTCCACGTTGGGGAATGGCCGCACACACCTTATAAAGGGGAGTGCATCCAGGCCACATCACCGCACGTTAAAAACAGAGGAATGCACACATGACAGTGATTAACATAAGTGCAGACAAAAACATCCCATTTAAAACATGGTCATATAACCATGTGGGGGCGATCTCCATAAATTATTGCTACGTAAAGAAGCAAGTATTATAATAAAATTTGGAGCGCAGGGAAACCTGGGTTTAAATGACCGTAACGACCTGGTGGTATTCTTATAAAATCGGTTTGCATAAAACCAATTTTTGTAAATTATTTTCGAGTGATTGATTCATTCTGGATCTTTTTGACAAATGAGTGGTTATGTCATTAAAAAGAATAATATGAATATAATGTGTTATGTGTCGATATGACATTGATAAATGCCCCTGTACCTTTCAGTGGAATTTTTTCTCCTTTTTTTTTTTTTTTTTTTCCCTGTTTTCATGTTTGTTTTTGAAATGTATGTCACATTGGTTATATGACCATGTTTTAAATGGGATGTTTTTGTCTGCACTTATGTTAATCACTGTCATGTGTGCATTCCTCTGTTTTTAACGTGCGGTGATGTGGCCTGGATGCACTCCCCTTTATAAGGTGTGTGCGGCCATTCCCCAACGTGGACCCGTAGAAGTCTGGCTTACAGACGAAACGGCCGTCGTCCTTTGGAGGGACTCGCATCCAAGCCACCTCCCGCAATTTTATCTGCACCGATGAAAAGAACGTTTGAATAAAAAAAATAAAAAAGAATTTGTCTGGCATAGCAGCTGTTTGCGGTCGATTATTCATCTCCCTGTTGTTGGATCTCCTAGCTGCTCACTACCGACCAGCACGCTGCGCCTGCAACCAGCGCTATATGGCAATCATCAGCACGTGAGCCACTGGACCTGGAGGTAATCTGAGGGCAGGCGGTGCAGGACTTGTTCACTTTTTGCTGCATTACACTCGCAGCATGCTGCGACTGTTTTCTCGGTCCGATTAGGGCAGAGAAAATAATCGCTCATGGGTGCTGCCCCATAGCGTAAAATTGGTCCGAGGGGAATGCGATTTTTTTTATCGCATTCCACTCGCACCGTTTTTCTCGCCGTGTGTCCTAGGCCTAAGGTGGTGTGTGCATGTAAAATCAAATAGAAGGTCAGATAATAGCAGAGCTGGCTACTGCAGTATGTTCTTATGTGTAAAAAGAAATTAAACCCAATGGTAATTAGCTAAAGAAGTGCCCCGCTTGCAACATATAATTAATGTTGATATGTGTATATGTACATTGGGCAGCCCTGGTCAAAATTACTGTTATTGTGAACAGTTAAGTACGTTGAAAATGAAATAATCTCTGAAAGGCATAAGGTTAAAGATGACACAAACGTTTGGGCACCCTGCATGGCTAGTACCTATTAGCACCCCGTTTGGCAAGTATCACAGCTTGTAAACACAATGCTTGTTTGAGGGATTTTTATCCATTCTTCCTTTGAAAAGTATTAAATAGGACCTGCCTGACAAAGTGAAATAGACCAAAAGATTCTCAAAAACTAGATATCATGCTGCGATCCAAAGAAATTCAGAAATAATTGGGAAACAAAGTAATTGAGATTTTTCAGTCTGGAAAAGGTTATAAAGCCATTTCTAAAGCTTTGGGACTCCAGCGAACCACAGTAAGAGCCATTATCCACAAATGGCAAATACATGGAAAAGTAGTGAACCTTCCAAGGAGTGACCAGCTGACCAAAATTATCCCAAGAGCGCAGCGATGACTTTATCAATGAAGTCACAATAGACCCCACAACAACATCCAAAGAACTGCAGGCCTCACTTGCCTCAGTTAAGATCAATGTTTATGACTCCACCATAAAAAGACACTGGGCAAAAATGGCCTGCATGCAGAGTTCCAAGACAAAGACTGCTGAGCAAAAAAAACGTAAAGGTTTGTCTCAGTTTTGCCAGGAAACATCTTGAGGATTCCCAAGACTTTTGGGAGAATACTCTGTGGACTGATGAGACAAAAGTTTAACTTTTTGGAAGGTGTAAAGGGAAAAACAATTCCAGCGGATCTGAGGCAGGAATAAAAACACAATTTTATTCCCCACCTGGGATTTCCGTGCGGACTACATCGTACACTACTGACTGAGACTACGATGAGCTGGCTTTTTGTTTATTTTTGGAGGTGTATGTCATATTACATCTGGCATAGAAGTAATACAGCATTTCAGAAAAGTAACATCATACCAACAATAAAACATGGTGGTGATAGCGTGATGATCTGGGGCTGTTTTTCTGCTTCAGGACCTGGACTTGCTGTGGTAAATGAAACCATGCATTCTGCTGTCTACTAAAAAATCTTGAAGAAGAATTGACAGCCATCTGTTCTTGACTTCAAGCTGAAGCACACTTGCGTTATGCAGCAGGACAATGATACAAAACACACCAGACATCTACCTCTGAATGGCTTAAGAAAAACAAAATTAAGGCTTTGGAGTGGAATAATCAAAGTCCTGACCTTAATCCTATTGAGATGCTGTGGCATGACCATAAAAAGTTGGTTCATGCTCGGAAACCATCCAATGTGGCTTAACTACAACAATTCTGCAAAGATGAGTGGGCCAAAATCCCTCAAGAGCATTGTAAAAGACTTATTGCCAGTTATCGCAAATGCTTAATTGCAGTTTTTGCTGCTAAGGGTGGCCCAACCAGTTATTAGGTTTAGGGGGCAATCACTTTTTCACACAGAGCCCGGTAGGTTTGGATTTCTTTTTCCCTGAATAATAAAGACCTTCATTTATAAACTGCATTTTGTGTCTATTTGTGTTATCTTTGTGTAATATTTAAATTTGCTTGGTGATCTGAAACATTTAAGTGCGACAAACAAGCAAAAGAATAAGAGATCAGGAAGAGGGCAAACACTTTTTCACACCATTGTATATCCTTGAGCAAAAATGTCCCTTCAGCAACTACAAAGCATGTCTCTAATCCCAAACACTAGAGGGGAGACATGTGACATGCAATACTCTTCAGGGTTATAGTAATTCAGGAGGAAATGGCGTGCAGCATCACACTTGACTACTGAGCACCATGTGACAGAAAGGAGCCCCTTTGACAAGGAGAACGCCCATTAACTCTACAGTCTAAAGGCCCCAGCAGCACAACATACCTGTGTGCATCGCATCACATAAAGGCGCATGTTTTATTGTCTCATCCATAGGAGGATGCCGGGACGCCTCAACACACATAGGTGAACATTTATTTATATGTTGCAAGCGCGGTACATCTTAAGCTAATTACTGTTGGGTTTGGTTTATTAATTTCTTGTGTGTCACCTTGTAGTTTTTCATGCAATTTTGTTATTGAGGGGTGACTTTTTATAGGGCATTAGGGACAGTCAGGGAAAGTCTATGTTAAGCGGGGACACCAAACTTGCATTGCTCCTAAGGTGATGAGCTCCAGAGCAAGGCAGTACCAGTCTTTAGGGCTGCTCAGTGTTTTTTCCTATCAGAACTGTATCCCTTGATAAGCAACTTATGAATTGGTGTATATCCTATTGTATAATACACCATTACCTTGTGTGTATGTCAAAATTTGACTGTAGGAAAGCGAGGGACAAGGGCTCCTATGCTGTTCCTCACGCTAGGGGTCCCTAGGCTATCCCTAACCTCAGGGTTACTAATAATGGTGGAGATGCCTGTTTTCCATGCCGGGCTAAGCTTCCTACTAGTACTGATCTGATTCCCTGCCTCCAACTAGGGAAGGAAGGGGCAGGAGAGATCAAAACACCGTATAAAACAGACAAGGAAAAACCAAAACTCTGACTCTCAGGCTCACAGGAACTAACCGCACACAGTTCCATTTGCACCCAGGCTGCTGTCGTTCCAGGCACTATCACCCATTCACCCTGGTCTCCTATGACTTACCCCTGCCTCATCCCATCCTCTGGTATTTGTTATCCTAAGCCCATATTCTGCCAAGCACTTTTTTTTGCGCTAATCTGCCTCTTGATGTATATGCCTTGAAAAAGGCTCAAATGTGAGCCGAAACGTTGGCATTTTGGTTGACTCCTTTTGCAGAATATGAAAATGAAATATTCTTCAATATCATATTGAAATATTTTTTCCTATGAGTGCCAGAAATATCAGTATTATGTTATACATTTTTTCTGAGCACCAACGTATTGCATGGTTGTAGCAGAGCTTCTCCCTTCATACCGTACAACCACCAGTGGACCAGTGTCCAGGCAGCATACATAGGAGGGTAGCAGATTTGATTGGCTCCCTCACAATGTGATCAAAGATGACTCACAAGTAGAGATTTGCGAACTTGTGAAAGTTCAGTTCGGCGAGTTCAGTCGGACTTTAAATAAAGTTCGGTTTGGGACTCAGACTTCACCTGAACCGCAATGGAAATCACTAATTGGGTAGTTCGGGTCCACGCCCACATGCAGCCAGCCATAAACAGAACACTTACAGCGGAGGGTGGACGTGATATTCCATTTTTTTTGTTTGGATCACACTACTTCTGATCACGCTGCTGTTACCCCCAGTGCAAGCTGTTCAAACACTACAAGTGGCTCATAATGAGATGAATATCAAAACTGGCAACAAAACTTACATTAACTCCTTAGGCACCAAAAGAAATGAAACTACATTTAAATATAGAGGCTTAAGTGGTAATGAGTGACTGTAGTACTGAACCTGTCACTAGTCTCCAAAGACAGAGAGACGACCGTGACAGGCACTTAGGGGCTCTCCCAATGGAATCCGCAAACTGTTCTAGGAAAATCTGTGTTGCAAAAATTGAATGGCGCTCCTTTCCTCCCAAGCCCTGTGGTGCGGCCAAACATTACTGTACAGTCACATGTGGGGTATTGTCACGTTCATGAGAAATTGTTTTTCCCTATTTCCATTGTGGAAATTGGAAATCTGGGGTTAATACAACATTTTAAAAGTAAAAATGTAATTATTTTTTGTTCAGTACCCAATAGTATAAATTTTTCTGACACACCTGTAGTGTCTATATGCTTATTGCACCATTGAATGAATTCATTGATAAGTGCAGTTTGTAAAATGAGGTCACTTGTAGGGTGTTTCTGCCGTTCTGGCACCTCAGAGGCTCTGCCAATGTGAAATGGCACCCGCAAACCTTTCCAACTAAATCTGCACTCTAATATAGTGCCCCTTCACTTCTTCACTTTGTACTGTGCATCAAAAGTAGTTTTCAACCACATATGTGGTATTGGCATACTCAGGAAAAATTGCACAACTAATTGTATGGTGCACTATCTTCTCTTACCCTAGTGAATTTGATAAATTGAATTTTCATTTTTATGGCTCAACATTATAAAATTCTGTGAAGCATCTGTGGGTTCCAGGTGCCCATCAAATATCTAGATGAATTCCTTGATGGGTCTAGTTTCCGAAATGGGTTCACTTGTGTGGCAGTTCCACTGTTTAGGCACCTCAGAGGCTTTCCTAACGTGACATGGTGTTTGCTAACAATTGCAACTATTTTACCATTCAAAAAGTGAAATGCCGCTCCTTCCCTTCCGAGCCCTGACATGTGCCTAAACAGTTGATTTCCACCACATATGAGGTATCAACGTATCCAGAAGAAATTGCACAATAAATTGTATGGTGCATTTTTTCCTGTTACCCTTGTGAGAAAAAGCTATCTGATTGAAGTAACAATTTTGGTGTAAAAATGTATTTTTTGTTATTTTCACGGCTTAATGTTATAAAATTCTGTGAAGCACCTGAGGGTTCAAGGTGCTCACCAACCATCTAGATAAATTCCTTTAGGGGTCTAGTTTCCAAAATGGGGTCTCTCTTGGGTGAGCTCCACTGTTTAGGCACTTTAGGGCATAGGGCATCTTCAAATGCGACATGGTGTGCGCTAACGATTCCAGCTAAGTTTCCTTTCAAAAATTCAAATGGCGCTCCTTCCCTTCCGAGCCCTGCAGTGTGCCCAACCAGTAGAATTCCAACACATGTGGGGTATTGGTGTACTCAGAAGAAATTGCACAACAAATTGTATGGTCCATTATTTCCTGTTCCCCTTTTGAAAATGCAAAATTTGGGTCAAAACTAACATTTTTGTGGGAAAAAGTAATATTTTAAATTTTTTCCTCTAAATTACTTTAATTACTGTAACGCACCTAAAGGGTTAATAAACTTCTTAAATGTGGTTTTGAGCAGTTTGGGGGGTGCAGTTTTCAGAATGGTGTCACTTTTAGGTATTTTCTGTCACCTAGGCCTCTCAAAGTCACTTCAAATGTGATGTGATCCCTAAAAATTACTATTGTAAATTTTGTTGGAAAAATGAGAAATTACTGGTAAACTTTGAAACATTTTAACTTCCTAGTAAAAAAATTAAAAAATTGAGCTGATGTAAAGTATACATGTGCGAAATGTTACTTATTAACTATTTGTGTGACATACCTATCGGATTTCAGGGCAAAAAATTAAAAGTTTGAAAATTGCAAAATTTCACCAAATTTCCGATATTTTCACAAATTTGCCTTAACTTACCACTATTATGAAGTACAATATGTCACAAAAAACCCTCAGAATCACTGGGATCCATTGAAGTGTTATAGAGTTATAACCTGTCAAAGTGACACTAGTCAGAATTGCAAAAAATGGCCTGGTCAGGGGATGAAAACAGGTTTGGGGGTGAAGTGTCTATTATCCTAAATTTCAAGTCCTTCTCCACATGGCCTTTATGATATAAGACATTATTTGACTTGTAACTCTGAATTTGTTATCTACCTGTTGCTACGTCTCTGCTCCTTGTAGTATACCGGTGAGACAATGAGACAACCTGTAATTTAAAGACTAGTATAAATCACCACCGATATACCATAAGGAAGAAGAGACTTGATCTACTAGTCCCAAAACACTTTGTGGAAAAAGGGCATGTGGACCAGAAATTTATGATAAGGCTGGAGTCATACTAGCATATGGCGTCCAATGCGAGAGTATCAGATGCAATATGCTAATGACCCTCGGTCATTAGAATCACAGCTGCGGAGAGATTGGATCACAACTGCGGAGCAGAGGGAGAGATTAATCTCTCCATCTCCTCCATAGTCAGCCTGTGTGCATATCGCACTGCACTTGGATGTCATCCGAGTGCAGTCCAATGTTTCATTCGCATCCAGACGTGTATGGGTGCTTGTGATACAAGACTCACAGACAATTGCAACATGCTTCGATTTTTTTCCTCAGTCCGATTAGGGCTGAGGAAAAACTAGCAGATCTGAGCTGCAGCATAGTCTTAAATGGAGAGGGAGTACAATGCAAGATTTTCTCACATTGCACTCGTGCAAGTCATACACCAGTGTGACTCTAGCCTAATAGACAATGTCCCACCACAGAGAAGGGGTGGTGATAGGGTGCACAAACTTATGAAAAAGAAATTGGAGGGGATTTATAGGCTTAAAACCTTAAATCCGGATGGTCTAAATGTAGATTTCTAAGTCTCCACTGTTTTGTGAATATTTTTATAATTCCTCTTTCATCTCAGAGTTATATATAATTTTTTGTATTTTTAATATAAAATTACATTGGGTTCTTTTTTTTGTTTTTACAGATCACTTATACACTGACATGCTTGTTGAAAAAGATGACTCCTCTAAATATATGGGAATTTGTATTCTTCTAAGGTTTTTTTGGGGAGGGGAGGAAAAATGTTTTTTGTATACTGTGCCTTTAAGACCCATGGCTATCACTTGGTTTTTATTGTGCTTTTCTCATTATTGCTCAGTAATAATACATTGGGAGTTGGGATTCTTGAATGAAGCATGTCTTTTTTAAGGATGCTTTACTTGCTGTGACATCGCTAGCGTTTGCTAGCGATGTCGAGCGCGATAGCACCTGCCCCCATCGTACGTGCGATATGTGATGATCGCTGCCGTAGCGAACATTATCGCTACGACAGCGTCACACGCACATACCTCGTCAGCGACGTCACTGTGACTGCCGAACAATCCCTCCCTCAAGGGGGAGGTGCGTACAGCGTCATAGTGACGTCACTGCGGTGTCACTAAGAGGACAGCCAATAGAAGCGGAGGGGCGGAGATGAGCGGGATGTAAAATCCCGCCCACCTCCTTCTTTCCGCATTGCCGGTGGACGCAGGTAAGGAGATGTTCGTCGTTCCTGCGGTGTCACATATAGCTTTGTGTGATGCCGCAGGAACGAGGAACAACATCGCTAGTGCCCAAACAACGATATTTTGTTTTAGAACGATCTCTCCAAAACCAACGATTTTTACCACTTTTGGGATCGCTGGAGGTCGCTCGTACGTGTCACACGCTGCGATGTCGCTAACGGAGCCGGATGTGCGTCACAAACACCATGACCCCGACGATATATTGTTAGCGATGTCGCAGCGTGTAAAGCACCCTTATGTCTTATACACTGTGTGGATTGTGTGTGTGTGAATACATAGCTACACATGGCTGTTTTTTTTACATATACAGTTAGGTCCAGAAATATTTGGACAGTGACACAAGTTTTGTTATTTTAGCTGTTTACAAAAACATATTCAGAAATACAATTATATATATAATATGGGCTGAAAGTGCACACTCCCAGCTGCAATATGAGAGTTGTCACATCCAAATCGGAGAAGGGGTTTAGGAATCATAGCTCTGTAATGCATAGCCTCCTCTTTTTCAAGGGACCAAAAGTAATTGGACAAGGGACTCTAAGGTCTGCAATTAACTCTGAAGGCGTCTCCCTCGTTAACCTGTAATCAATGAACTAGTTAAAAGGTCTGGGGTTGATTACAGGTGTGTGGTTTTGCATTTGGAAGCTGTTGCTGTGACCAGACAACATGCGGTCTAAGGAACTCTCAATTGAGGTGAAGCAGAACATCCTGAGGCTGAAAAAAAAGAAAAAATCCATCAGAGAGATAGCAGACATGCTTGGAGTAGCAAAATCAACAGTCGGGTACATTCTGAGTAAAAAGGAATTGACTGGTGAGCTTGGGAACTCAAAAAGGCCTGGGCGTCCACGGATGACAACAGTGGTGGATGATCGCCGCATACTTTCTTTGGTGAAGAAGAACCCGTTCACAACATCAACTGAAGTCCAGAACACTCTCAGTGAAGTAGGTGTATCTGTCTCTAAGTCAACAGTAAAGAGAAGACTCCATGAAAGTAAATACAAAGGGTTCACATCTAGATGCAAACCATTCATCAATTCCAAAAATAGACAGGCCAGAGTTAAATTTGCTGAAAAACACCTCATGAAGCCAGCTCAGTTCTGGAAAAGTATTCTATGGACAGATGAGACAAAGATCAACCTGTACCAGAATGATGGGAAGAAAAAAGTTTGTAGAAGAAAGGGAACGGCACATGATCCAAGGCACACCACATTCTCTGTAAAACATGGTGGAGGCAACGTGATGGCATGGGCATGCATGGCTTTCAATGGCACTGGGTCACTTGTGTTTATTGATGACATAACAGCAGACAGGAGTAGCCGGATGAATTGTGAAGTGTACCGGGATATACTTTCAGCCCAGATTCAGCCAAATGCCGCAAAGTTGATCGGACGGCGCTTCATAGTACAGATGGACAATCACCCCAAGCATACAGCCAAAGTTACCCAGGAGTTCATGAGTGCAAAAAAGTGGAACATTCTGCAATGGCCAAGTCAATCACCAGATCTTAACCTAATTAAGCATGCATTTCACTTGCTCAAATCCAGACTTAAGACGGAAAGACCCACAAACAAGCAAGACCTGAAGGCTGCGGCTGTAAAGGCCTGGCAAAGCATTAAGAAGGAGGAAACCCAGCGTTTGGTGATGTCCATGGGTTCCAGACTTAAGGCAGTGATTGCCTCCAAAGGATTCGCAACAAAATATTGAAAATACAAATATTTTGTTTGGGTTTGGTTTATTTGTCCAATTACTTTTGACCTCCTAAAATGTGGAGTGTTTGTAAAGAAATGTGTACAATTCCTACAATTTCTATCAGATATTTTTGATCAAACCTTCAAATTAAACGTTACAATCTGCACTTGAATTCTGTTGTAGAGGTTTCATTTCAAATCCAATGTGGTGGCATGCAGAGCCCAACTCGCGAAAATTGTGTCACTGTCCAAATATTTCTGGACCTAACTGTACACCCTCTGTCTCTGCATATACCTAGAGATAGGATAATCCATGAGATTAATTATAGGATGCATTATATGATATTCCTATACATTTCTCCCTAGAGTATTTGTATATTTGATGCCGTCAGTTTGCTATATTTGTATATTTGCTTTGATTGTGTCATTTTTGCAATTATATACTTTGAAAGAGGATAGCATCTACAATGAATTTTTACGTGCTCATGTACCGCCCCAGCATCGGTCGAACCGCTCGGATATGGATGTCACTGCTCGTGACTCAAGAGTCTCCGGACTCAGGGGCTCAGGGTCACACCCGAATGAAGAAGGGGGGAATTTACAGGGGAGATAAATAGTTTGTGACGCCACCCGTGGTGTGCGGTAATAGGGAGTACCGCCGCTGCCGTTGGGAGTACCCAGGTTGATGGAGTGGGGCAGCTAGATTATGTTACCCTCCACGGGCAGGGAAAGGACACTGGACACCCAGGACACCGGATGGTGGTGTGGGGTGCAGGGGAGTGCAGGCTCACTGGTTGCAGGGGTTAATCATGTACTAACTCAGCAAGAAAGCAGACGCTGACAATGTAGTAAACCAAGTCTCTGGGTGCCGCTGCCCTCTTGGGGAGCTCATCCGGGTCCCGTCCCCTGCAGTACTGCCTGGTGGTCTGTGGCCTGCCTCCTGGCATCGTATTTTAGAGTGTTCAGTTGGCCCGTCAGCTTGGTGCTTTCCAGGCCTCGCTCCCTGCTCTCAGGAGCTCACGCTTGGGATTTCAGTGGGCTGCTTTGCTTGGAAAGCCCTATCCTCCTCGTTGCGCTAGTGCCCCCTATCTCTGAGCTTCGTGAGAACAGTTCATATAGGCCCTGTCCTCCGCAGGTTAATTGCCGGGTTGCTTGAAGCTTCTCCCCGACCTAGAGTCCATGTACCCCGACGTGTCTTCGGTCCCAGCCCGGCTACTGAACTGCGGCTGCTGGCTTTCCTCCAAGACTAGCCAAGCACCCAGTCCCAATCTCCCGCGACAGAGTCTCCGACTACTCTTGGTTAACACCACCGTCTGCGACCTAGTCTTCCTTTCCCCTGGGAGCTCCAACTCCCAGTTTCCTCGAGCTTCTCACAGCTCGAGGGCTACCACTCAACGTCCTCTCACTTTGCTCCCCTGGAGCTGATTGCTCTTTTCACTCCCCTGGAGCTATCTTACTTGTCCCCTCCCACCTCCCTGCCTGACCCCTAGGTGGGCAGCCCTATTCCAGCTTAGCAGCCCACTGGTGTGCCTGACAGTGTGTGGTGCGAGGTGTAACCAGGATTTGTGGATGCTGGTGGAGGCAGTACCGCAAGGTGGGGACCCATAACCATGGGGGGGTTGAGCCCTGCACGGGGAGAGAAAGATTGTGCAGAACCCTGTGATGACCTGACTAGTCCAGGGCATCACACCCACATCTATATACAGTTGAAAAAAGAAATTTACATACACTATCTAAAATGACACATCTGTAGGTTTTTCTCACTGCCTGACATGAAATCAGAATAAACCTTTGCCGTTTAAGGTCAATTAGGAAGCAAAATTATTTATATTTGCCAAATGCCAGAATAACAAGAGAGAGAATGTTTTAAGGCATTTTTTGTTACTTTCTGCAAACTCAAAAGTTTACATATACATCTGTGGATGTATTTTAATGCACACCTGAAACACACTGCTCCTTTGTGTAGCATCACTAAAATTTCAAAAGAAATCAGCCAATATCTCAGGAAGAGAATTGTTTACTTGCACAAGTCTGGTGCAATTTCCAGATACCTGAAGGTGCCTCGTTCATCTGTGCAAACAATTATACGCAAGTACAAACAAGATCAGAATGTCCAGCCATCATACCGCTCAGGAAGGAGACGAGTTCTGTGTATAAGAGATGAATGTGCATTGGTCAGACATGTGGATATTAACCTAATAACAAAAGCAAAAGACCTTGTGAAGATGCTGGTGGAAGCTGGTAAAATAGTGTCATTATCTACAGTGAAATGAGTACGGTATCAACATGGGCTGAAAGGCCACTCTGCCAGGAAGAAGCCATTACTCCAAAAGAAATTTCAAAAAGCCAGATTAACCCCTTAACGACTTTTGATGGATCTTTCCGTCATGGAGCGTGTACCGTTAAGCCCCGCCCCCTTCTGCGGGCAGGATGCAGCGATCAGAGCACATATCAGCTGTTTTCAACAGCAGATATGTGTGCCTGCATGTTACGAGTGGAATCGCATTCCACCCGTAACATTAACCCCTTACATCTCGCTGCCAAAGTCTGGCAGCAAGATGTATCTACACGCGGTCACGATTTTTACTTACCGCCGCCCCCACCGGAAATCACGTGAGTGATCACGTGACTTTCGGTAGTTGCCATGGTAGCACAGGGTCATGCAATGACGCCTGCAGCTATGACGAGTCACTTTCGTTTTCACTCGGCCCGGAGGCGAGTGAAGCAGGAAGTGACCGTATCTGCTGTTTACAGCTGTATACCTGTAATCAGCAGATAGGGGAGAGCGATCGGATTGCTGATCGCTATAGCCCCCTAGGGGAACTAGTAAAATGAAAAAAAAAGGAAAAAAAAAGTTTTAAAAAATAAAAAAAACCTAAAAGTTCAAATCACCCCCCTTTCACCCCATTGAAAATTAAAGGGTTAAAAAAAAAAATATATACACATATTTGGTATCGCCGCGTTCAGAAATGCCCGATATATCAAAATATAAAATCAATTAATCTGATTGGTAAACGGCGTAGTGGCAAAAAAATTCCAAACGCCAAAATTACGTTTTTTGGTCAACGCAAGTTTTACGCAAAATGGAATAACAGGCGATCAAAACGTAGCATCTGTGCAAAAATGATACCATTAGAAACGTCAGCTCAAGACGCAAAAAATAAGCTGTCAGTGAGCCATGGATACCAAAAACTGAGAACGTTACGGGTTTCGGAAAATGGGGCAAAACGTACGCCACTTTTATTGGACAAGCTTGTGAATTTTTTTAACCCCTTAGATACAAGTAAACCTATACATGTTTGGTGTCTACAAACTCGCACCAACCTCAGGCATCATACCCACACATCAGATTTACCATATAGGGAACACCATGAATAAAAAATCCCAAAAACTATTGTGCTATCACACTTTTTTTGCAGTTTTTCCACGCTTGGAATTTTTTTGCTGTTTTCCAGTACACCATATGGTAAAACGTATTATTTCATTTAAAAGTAAAACTTGTCCCGCAAAAAACAAGCTCTCATATGGCAAGATTGACGGAAAAATAAAAAAGTTACGGCTCTTGGAAGAAGGGGAGCAAAAAACAAAAACGCAAAAATGGAAAGTGCCCGGGGACTAAAGGGGTTTATGTTTGCAAATGCACACAGACACAAAGACTTTAATTTTTGGAGACATCTTCTGTGGTCTGAAGAAACTAAAATTGAGCTGTTTGGCCATAATGACCATCATTAGGAAAAAGGGAGAAACATTGAAGCCTAAGACCAGCACTCCAACTGTGAAACACGGGAGTGGCAGCATCATTTTGTGGGATTATTTTGCTGCAGGAGGGACTGGGGCACTTTACAAAATAGATGATATTATGATGAAAGAAGACTGACAATATGGCAATACTGAAGCAACATCTCAAGACATCAGCCAGGAACTTAAAGCTTGAGCGGAAATGTGTTTCCAAATATACAATGACCCAAAGCCCCAAAGCATACTGCCAAACTGGTTACAAAGTGGCTTAAAGGGGTGGTTCACCCATTTTTTTTATTTTCTGTCGAAGTTCTACTTACAATTCTAGGTATTTTCTCCATTGGCTTGTATTTCCATTTCTGGCACTGAGCGGCGCTATGCTGCACGCTCAGTGCCTGTCACATGACCCCCTGGAGCTGTGGCCGCTGGCATCCTCTGACGTCCCGGCATTTCCGGGCTCTCAAACAAGACGGGTACGTCACAGGATGCCGGCGCCACTCAGATTGAGTGACAGGGCTGTGGGCGGTGACTACCGCATGTCACAGCTCAGCATCGAGGGGAGGATCCGGAGGACGTCAGTGTGGAGCCGGCTGATCGTCCTGCAGATGCCGATGGTGAGGCACGGGGCGCCAGTGTGCAGTACAGGGGGGGGTTCTTCAGCTGAATCCCCCCCTGCACGTAAGTATGTGATCACACTGTCCACCCGCCCGCTCTGCTGCGATGTCAGGAGAGCGGCCGGTGTCGGGCAGTGTGATTGTGTGCTCCTCCCAGCAGCAAGACACTGACAGGCATGTCACCGCTGTGCTCTGCCATCTGTCCTGCTGCATGGGACCAACTGTCTGCACTCTGTCACCTGCACCACAAGTCACAGAGTGGAGACAGTTGGTGACAGAGCACCTCTGCCCCCCCCTCTTCTTTCCCCACTCTCTTCTCCCCCCCCTCTCTCTCTTCTCCCCCCTCTCTCTCTCCCCCCCCCTCTCTCTCTTCTCCCCCCTCTCTCTCTTCTCCCCCCCTCTCTCTCTTCTCCCCCCCTCTCTCTTCTCCCCCCCTCGCTCTCTTCTCCCCCCTCGCTCTCTTCTCCCCCCTCGCTCTCTTCTCCCCCCCTCTCTCTCTTCTCCCCCCCTCTCTCTCTTCTCCCCCCCTCTCTCTTCTCCCCCCTCTCTCTCTTCTCCCCCCTCTCTCTCTTCTCCCCCCCCTCTCTCTTCTCCCCCTCTCTCTCTCTTCTCCCCCCCTCTCTCTCTTCTCCCCCCTCTCTCTCTTCTCCCCCCCCCTCTTCTCCCCCCTCGCTCTCTTCTCCCCCCCCTCGCTCTCTTCTCCCCCCCTCGCTCTCTTCTCCCCCCCTCTCTCTTCTCCCCCCCTCTCTCTTCTCCCCCCCTCTCTCTCTTCTCCCCCCTCGCTCTCTTCTCCCCCCTCGCTCTCTTCTCCCCCCCTCTCTCTATTCTCCTCCCCCTCTCTCTATTCTCCCCCCCTCTCTCTTCTCCCCCTCTCTCTTCTCCCCCCCCTCTCTCTCTTCTCCCCCCCTCTCTCTCATCTCCCCCCCCTCTCTCTCTTCTACCCCCCCCTCTCTCTCTTCTCCCCCCCTCTCTCTCTTCTCCCCCCCCTGTCTCTCTTCTCCCCCCCTCTCTCTCTTCTCCCCCCCTCTCTTCTCCCCCCCGCTCGCTCTCTTCTCCCCCCCGCTCGCTCTCTTCTCCCCCCCGCTCGCTCTCTTCTCCCCCCCCCCGCTCGCTCTCTTTTCCTCGCTCTCTCCTGGCATGGTCAGTACAGAAATCTCTCCATCGTGGAGGGGTGAGAGGGAGTAATAAACATGGAGCCCCTACTGTGTCTGTGTATTTATTTCTAATAAAGTATTTTTCTCTGTGTGATGTCTTTTTTTTTTTTTTAAAAACCCTTTGTTGGAGATTCTTAATGGCCAGGTTAAACTTGGCCTGACATTAAGAATCTCGGGCTTTATACCAGCTGGTAAAACATAGCTGGTATTAACCCCTTATTACCCAGCGTGCCACCTGCCACCAGGGCCACTGGAAGAGTTGGATACAGCGCCTGAATATGGCGCTTCTATGAAAGCGCCATTTTCTGGGGCAGCTGTGGACTGCAATTCGCAGTGGGGGGCCCAGAAAGTTTGGGCACCTTGCACTGTGGATTCCAATCCCCAGCTGCCTAGTTGTACCTGGCTGGACTCAAAAATTTGGTGAAGCCCACATCATTTTTTTTTTTTTTAAATTATTTCATGAAATTCATGAAAAAAAGGGCTTCTCTATATTTTTGGTTCCCAGCCAGGTACAACTAGGCAGCTGGTGGTTGGGGGCAGCCCGTAGCTGCCTGCTGTACCTGGCTAGCATACAAAAATATGGCGAAGCCCACGTCATTTTCTTAAAAACGTTTTCAGGGAAAAACCTTTATAAAAAAAAAATGCTTCCCTCCATTTCTATTGCCAGTGAAAGTAACACCAAGCAGTGGGGGCTAGCAGCCAGTAGCTGCTTTGGTTACCCTTAGCAATAGAAAATGCAGCGGGAGCCCACAAACAATGTGATTTTTTTGTTTTTTTATTTTTAATGAATTTATTTTTAAAAAAATCGGCATGGGCTTCGCCCATCGAGCACCAGAGCATTTTACTGCTCAATTCATCCCAAGTAATCAGATGACTCCAGTGTCGGCCGATTACTTGTTCTGTGTCCCCCTGCATCCATCGCAGCGTGTACGGGCTGTGAGGTCAGCGGAGTGGAGACAGTGACATGCTCTGCTCTGACACATAGTGTGCTGCATGTCACTATCTTTCTCCACTCTGGGACTTGTTGTGCAGATGACCGGATGCTACATGTCACTAACTGTCTCCACTATGGGACTTGTTGTGCAGGTGAGAGTGTATGCAGTTGGTACTATGCAGCAGAAATCACAGACTGGGGCAGTTAGTGACATGTATCATCCGGTCACCTGCACAACAAGTCCCAGAGTGGATACAGTGACATGCAGCACACTATGTGTCAGAGCAGAGCATGTCACCAACTTGCTCTGCTCTGTCACCTGCGGTGCTGCATGTCACGTTTTTGCCGCGATTTGGTGCCTTTTTTGCTGCGTTTTTGCTCACTGCGTTTTTAATCAGTGCACAATGCCATTAAAGATTGTTGATGAAAAAAAAAAAAGGTCTGATGTCATTTCCTTATTCAAAATGTTCATTGTATGCAGGAGAGCAGACAGCAGCTGCAGAACTACAAGGCTCAGCATCCTCCAGTCACTAGTGTATGCAGGAGAGCAGACAGCAGCTGCAGAACTACAAGGCTCAGCATCCTCCATCCAGGACTGTATGCAGTTTTTTACCCAAAAAGAAAAAAAAATGACATGGGCTTCGCCATATTTTTGTATGCTAGCCGGGTACAGCAGGCAGGTACAGGCTGCCCCCAACCCCCAGCTGCCTATTTGTACCCGGCTGGGTACCAAAAATATAGAGAAGCCATTTTTTGTTAATTATTTCATGAATTTCATGAAATAATTTAAAAAAAAAAATGACGTGAGCTTCGCCTAATTTTAGTGTCCAGCCGGGTACAACTAGGCAGCTGGGGATTGGAATCCACAGTGAAGGGTGCCCAAGCTTTCTGGGCACCCCCACTGCGAATTGCAGTCCGCAGCCACCCCAGAAAATGGCGCTTTCATAGAAGCGCCATCTTCTGGAGCTGTATCCAACTCTTCCAGCTGCCCTGATGCCGGGTGGCTAGCTGGGTAATAATGGAGTTAGGGCTAGCTGTATATTATCAGCTAGCCCTAAGCCCGAAATTCATGGTGTCACGCCAATATTAGACATGGCCACCATGAATTTCTAGTAATGATAAAAAAAAACCACAACACACAGAAAAATATTTTTATTAGAAATAAAACACAATACAATTAGTGACTCCATCTTTATTGAAATAAACCCCCCTCCGCAGTAATCCTGGGTTAGGGTCCCGCGCCGTCCAATCAGGATCCAATATCATCTGATCGGTTTGCTGGAAGGCAAAGCGATCAGATGATGTGTCAGGTTAAACTACATGAATCACATGACACATCAGCTGATTGTATAAAAGCCGATTATACAATCAGCTGAAGCATCAGTGCAAAAAAAAAAAAAAAAGAAAGAAATACTCACGTCTGTGCTGATTACCGGTAGCTCCTGCAGCGGAGTCTGATCCTGGCCCATCACTGCAGGAGCTGCCGGTAATCAGCTGATGAAGTCCCCTGACGGCAGGATCAGCTGATAGCCGGCCGGGCGCGAAGAAGCCGGCGACACCACGAGAATCGATCAGCTGATGCGTCAGGTGACTGCATCAGGTGATCCACCGCCAGGTCCTGCAAGCTTCGTACGTGCCCCGGGGAGACTGCACACAGCCAGAGCGGTGGTACCGAGACAGGGGCTGGAAGCAGGCATGGCACCGGGACCCTACAGACAGGTGAGTATGACATACACACACACATACACACTGTATATATACACACACACACTGTATATACACACACACTGTATACACACACACACACTGTATATACGCGCACACACACTTTCTTCCCCTGGCTGTGTAGAGCTGCTGCTGTCTCTGTGTGATTGCTCTCAGTGCACATCCACAGGGAAGAGGCAGGGAGGAGGGTTTGGGTGGGAGCAGAGTGGGTGTATTAGACACAATGGGTGTGTTAGATAAGCCAGACACCGCCCTAGAGCCACAAAGAATTCTGGGACTTGTAGGAACTGAACACAGGAAGTCAGAGGAGAGATTAACCCAATCAGAGCTGGAGCCAGCAATGACCGTGTGCTGCTAGTGCACAATAAAAGGTAATTTTGCTGAAAAAACATAATAGATGTGTTGAGGGGCACATATTAGCAAGATTTATCAGAAAAAAAAAATCAGTTTTGGTAACTGGACAACTTCTTTAAGGATAACAAAGTCAAAGTTTTGGAGTGGCCATCACAAAGCCCTGATCACAAACCGACTGAAAATTTATGAGCAAAGCTGAAAAGACAGGTGCGAGTAAGGCGACCTACAAACATGGCTCAGTTACACCAGTTCTGACAGGAAGAATGGGTCCAAATTTCTATCAGCTATTGTGAGAAGCTTGTGGAAGGATATCCAAAATGTTTGACCTAAGTCATACAGTTTAATGGCAATGGTACCAAATATGAATGAAAGGTTTGTAAACTTTTGAGTTTGCAGAAAGTAATAAAATTTGTTAAAACATTCTCTTTCTCTCATTCTTTTGGCATTTGGCAAATATAAATAATTTTAGTAATTTTAACTGACCTAAACCGGAAAAGGTGTCTTTTAGATAGTTCCCAAAAATTGAAGAAATGAGGCACTCACTGGTTTGTAGAGAATTTCAAAAGGCTGGTTTGTTCAGGCATAGGGGGAGGGTGCAGGGATGACGTGAACACGGACAACGTCTTGTTATAACCAAACGTTGTCCGTGTGCACGTCATCCCTGCACCCTCCCCTTATGCCTGAATAAACCAGCCTTTTAAAATTCTCTACAAACCGGTGAGTGCCTCATTTCTTCAATTTTTTGGAATAAGACGGGTCTGCAGCTTTGGAGCGCACCCCGGAGAGTAGATCGAATACGCAGGAAGACGCTGAACACCTGAACAGGTGTAACAAGGCAGAGTGTTAGCCTCATGTTTCAACTAGTGGATATTGGAGTGTGATCGTTTGTTTGTTTGAAAAAGTAGTGCCCAGTGTTCCTTCTATTTTTGGTGTCTTTTAAGGTACCGTCACACTTAGCGACGCTCCAGCGATCCCACCAGCAATCTGACCTGGCAGGGATCGCTGGAGCGTTGCTACATGGTCGCTGGTGAGCTGTCAAACAAGCAGATCTCCACAGCGATCAGAGATCAGCCACCAGCGACCTGTGCTTGGTAACCATAGTACACTTGGGGTTACTAAGCAAAGCGCTTTGCTTATAGTTACCCGATGTGTACCTTGGCTAGGTGTGCATGGAGCAGGGAGCCGGCTTCTAGAAGCTGCGGACGCTGGTAACCAAGGTAAATATCGGGTAGCCAAGCAAAGCCTTTGCTTGGTTACTCGATGTGTACCTTGGTTAACAGCGTCCGCAGAAGCAGGCTCCCTGATCCCTGCACATTCAGATCGCTGCTCTCTCGCTGTCAAACACAGCGATGTGTGCTTCACAGCAGGAGAGCAACGACCAAAAAATGGTCCAGGACATTCAGCAATGACCGGTGACCTCACAGCAGGGGCCAGGTCGTTGCTGGATGTCACACACAGCGACATTGCTAGCAAGATCGCTGTTGCGTCACAAAAACTGTGACTCAGCAGCGATGTCGCTAGCGATGTTGCTTAGTGATACGTGGTCTTTAGATAGTGTATGGAAACTTATGTTTTCAACTGTATGTTAATATACAGCGCTCCCTGTTATGAGATGACACTTGTAGCCTCTGACTATTGAGAATGTGAGCGCTGTAAACTGCAGGCGCTTACGCATTTCATCAGTACCTGTTGTGCGGTATTCACTGTAATAATTTGGTGCCCGCTAACTGCGGTCGGTATGTGCGCCTGAGTCCTATACGATTGTTTTCCTGGGTCAAAGGATGCACATGCGCTGTGTCGCATAGTAGACGCTGATATGGTGTCTGAATACATTACTGTGTGAATGTGTCTATACTATTTAGGTGGGTCGTGTCTCCCATTATAAAAAACACTTGTGATTAATTATACATTTATTACACATTAGAACTTTTTACATGTATTATGTATTTTGTATATGTGATTAAATGATAGTTTGACGATTTAAAATGTGCACTTTAACACTATGAATCTGCTGTGTGTATTTTTATGCACTAAAACTGGATTAATACAAATTATTGGATGAAGTGATAATGTACTGATTAATTCTATGACTATAAGTATCTGCTTCCTGCACAAATGTTTGCTTAAAGGGAACCTGTCACCACTTTTTTGGCCTATAAGCTGCGGCCACAACCACCATGCTGTATATAAGAGCCCAGGCCGGGGGTATAACATAAAAACCACTTTATAATACTTACCTAACGGTCGCTGCGGTGGGCCTTATGGGCGTCTCCGTTGTCCGGTGCCGGTGTCGCGGGCGGAGGAGGGGACGCTGCGCTTTCCCACTGCTCGGGTCCGGCTGCCGCTGCTGCTGCGGCTGCTGCTGCTCGGTGGTGGCTCGAGCGGTGGGCCGGATCCCGGGGACTCGAGCGGCGTTCCTCGCCCGTGAGTGAAAAGGGGATTTTGATTGTGGGGGTTTTGATTATTGTCCGTGACGCCACCCACGGTTGTGGTGATATTGGTGACACCACCGCTGCTCTGGACGGGGATCCCGGGAGCGGTGACAGGGAGCAGCTTTGTTGTTAGTTCTCCCCTCCGTGGCTAGGGGGTTAGTTGTCCCGGGGCCCGGTGATGGTGTAGGGATGAATGGCAGGCGGGTTACGGGGCCTGGTGAGGTGCAGGGTCGCGGGGGCAGCCCTGTGCCGCACGGCATGGTGGTACTCACTCAACCAATGATGAGGACACAGTTCTCGGTAAAACACACAGCTGGATGGACGGGTCTCACAGATGGCTGCGGTGTTGTTTTCTCCCGGCAGGTTGATGGTGACTGCCTTTCCCTGCACCTAGATACGGTAGATGGTTCCAATGGGTTCCCACCGGTAACCCGCTCCCCGGCTTGGATATAGGCCAGAGGAGCCCCTTTTGCCCACAGGCGCTGGCCCTGAGAAACGGTTGCCTTGGCGGTGGCGGTGTCTCCCTCACTTGGTTGGACTGTTGCCTTCTGTCGGGACTTGGCTGTTGGGAAACCCAGGAGGTTCCCTTCACTAACGAATTTGGCAAATTCACGGTGACTCCTAGCCTTGCCGGGGTCCGTAAGCCCCTGCCAGATGGTGCTGGCTTCTCTTCGCGTACCGGTCCGGTACTGCCGGGCCACCGCCCGTCCACGGTCCTTACGGTAGACTCCAATCGGCCACTCCTGCAGACGGTCACCACCGTCTGCCAACCTTGCTGATCTGTCCGGGCCACACACCCGGACCAACTTCAGGCTGCTCTTTTACTACTTTTCTCCTTCCACTTTCACTTCTCCAACTGTCCTCACTCCTCTCCAAAACTAATCTGTTTACTTTTCCCGCCTCCAGGACTGTGAACTCCTCGGTGGGCGGGACCAACCGCCTGGCCCACCCCCTGGTGTGGACATCAGCCCCTGGAGGAAGGCAACAAGGGTTTTGTGTTTGACTTCGGTGTGCCTGCTGGGAGTGTGTGGTTTGTGGGTGTTGTTTTCTGTGGCCCCTGGCTTGTCCAGGGCGCCACATTCCCCCTTAGTTAAATGCAGACCGTCCGCGGGCTGCCCGTCCATCACCGGTTTTATTTTCACAACTGAAAAATAGAAAAACGGTAACACACATACAATTATAATAACTTCTTCCCACATCGGGAGGTACTCTTACTTTAACGTTACTAACGGTACTAAACGGTTACGGCTTCCGCTCTCTCCCACCCAAGCAACCTGGCCCTGATGCTGCCCCTAAGCAAACAGGCAGCAACCCTTGACCCCAGTCCAGCACAAGTTGCCCGAGCGGGTTCTGTCCTTTTCAGGGGACCCACGTCCATTGGGAACCCCTGAAACCCCCAGAGGATTGCCACCAGTTCCGGTGGTGGCTGGGCCCCAGCCTGCTCCACTGCGGGCCCTTCCTCCAATCTGCCTCTCCGGAGGCGGTAACGGTAGAAGCCACAACAAACATTATTTATATGCCACTAGTTTGTGGTTGCCCTGCTAGTTCTCGGGCCTGTTCATAAGGAGTTCCTTATGCAAAATGGTGAAGGGGGTCCAAACGGGGACAAGTTGCCGGCAACGACCGGTTTCAAGCAGGCTGACAATCAGGTGCAAATCAGATGACTTCATCGGTAGATTATTCACTTATCATTCATTTTCAAACTTTTCAAACTGCATTTTTTAACACACAATGTTTGTGGTCCCAACGGGGACGGTGACAACGGCATTCCGCTGCCTTTTGCGGCTCAACAGTCCATTCTCACTCGTGGGACTCTAGTGCCACCTTCACATGGTGCACCGCTCTGGACCCCGATGGTAGCTCGCTGCAGGCGATCTTCCTCCATATACATGCGGGCATGCACATCTGCTCTACACCCCTCTCAGGCATCGATCTCTCTGCGCAGCTGCCGTTGCCGCCGCTCCCAGACGGGAGCACTTTATGTTTGCTCCGGTTCAGCGTGTGCGGGGGACGGACCCAGCCAGAGTCCCTCCGTGTCGGCTACGACCGGCACCTTCAGTAATGAGGGACCCCGCTGTGACATGGCCTGCTTTGCCTCCTGGCAGCTGCATCCCCGCCGTGCCTCCGGTGCATCTTTGCTGACGGCCTCAGCCTTCGGCTTCTTCCATGGAAGCGGATCAGGGCGGTCACGAGCTTCTGCTGCAGGTCGGTCCGCCGGGGCGGATTGGCAGGGTACCGCTACCGGTGGTGGTGGTAGCGGGCCTAGTGGCGGGGCAGCAGCAGCCAACACGGGTAGCGGGGGAGGTAGCAGGGCGAGCGGGTATGGACCGGGTCCCTCAGCCGCGATGGCCGACCCACTAGGGGTACAGGGGCGTGGGTCACTTACCCTCCCTTCCAAGACTCCCTCCACCTCGCGTCTCCGTATGGCCACCACCACTTCCACCATGTCGGCCTCCCACTCCTCCAGGAGGAGCTGCATGCGGACCTGCAGACGGCTGCTTAGCTGGACGGTCCGGACTTCCACCCATGCTGCGGTGCCAGGCGCGGGGACCACGGTGTTGTCGGTCGGACTCAGCATCCTTAGCAGCGGCCTATTCCAGGAACCAATAAATGGTTGCAGGGTCCTGGCGTCCCTGCTTCCATAGCCGCGCTCACATGCGACCAGCCGCCATTTCGTCCCCCTTAGCCTCTTTCCGGCTCCTCCTCTATCGGGGCAGGGTTTAGGCCTTCGCGCCTTCACTACTCGAGGAGACACTCGAGCGGCAACTATTCGCGCCCAAGATGGCGGCTTTTCAAATTTTCTGGCCGGACACCTCCGGCGGTCACACAAGGCGCACTTGCACCAGCCGGTAGAATGGTAGGATCCTGTTTGTGACGCCAAGTTGTCGCGGGCGGAGGAGGGGACGCTGCGCTCTCCCACTGCTCGGGTCCGGCTGCCGCTGCTGCTGCTCGGTGGTGGCTCGAGCAGTGGGTCAGATCCCGGGGACTCGAGCGGCGTTCCTCGCCCGTGAGTGAAAAGGGGATTTTGATTGTGGGGGTTTTGATTATTGTCTGTGACGCCACCCATGGTTGTGGTGATATTGGTGACACCACCGCTGCTCTGGATGGGGATCCCGGGAGCAGTGACAGGGAGCAGCTTTGTTGTTAGTTCTCCCCTCCGTGGGTAGGGGGTTGGTTGTCCCGGGGCCCGGTGATGGGGTAGGGATGAATGGCAGGCGGGTTACGGGGCCTGGTGAGGTGCAGGGTCGCGGGGGCAGCGCTGTGCCGCACGGCACGATGGTACTCACTCAGCCAATGATGAGGACACAGTTCTCGGTAAAACACACGGTTGATGGACGGGTCCCACAGACGGCTGCGGTGTTGTTTTCTCCCGGCAGGTTGATGGTGACTGCCTTTCCCTGCACCTAGATACGGTAGATGGTTCCAATGGGTTCCCACCAGTAACCCGCTCCCCGGCTTGGATATAGGCCAGAGGAGCCCCTTTTGCCCGCAGGCGCTGGTCCTGAGAAATGGTTGCCTTGGCGGTGGCGGTGTCTCCCTCACTTGGTTGGACTGTTGCCTTCTGTCGGGACTTGGCTGTTGGGAAACCCAGGAGGTTCCCTTCACTAACGAATTCGGCAAATTCACGGCGACTCCTAGCCTTGCCGGGGTCCGTAAGCCCCTGCCAGATGATGCTGGCTTCTCTTCGCGTACCGGTCCGGTACCGCCGGGCCACCGCCCGTCCACAGTCCTTATGGTAGACTCCAATCGGCCACTCCTGCAGACGGTCACCACCGTCTGCCAACCTTGCTGATCTGTCCGGGCCACACACCCGGACCAACTTCAGGCTGCTCTTTTACTACTTTCCTCCTTCCACTTTCACTTCTACAACTGTCCTCACTCCTCTCCAAAACTAATCTGTTTACTTTTCCCGCCTCCAGGACTGTGAACTCCTCGGTGGGCGGGACCAACCGCCTGGCCCACCCCCTGGTGTGGACATCAGCCCCTGGAGGAAGGCAACAAGGGTTTTGTGTTTGACCTCGGTGTGCCTGCTGGGAGTGTGTGGTGTGTGGGTGTTGTTCTCTGTGGCCCCTGGCTTGTCCAGGGCGCCACACCGGCACCACCTCTTTTGGCCATTTTCAGAATTTTTCTGAAGTCTGGATGTATGACACAGCTGCGTCATACACACTCGCCGGTCCTGCGCAGGCGCACTACAATACTTTGATCTGTACTGCTCAGGGCAGATCAAAGTGCGCCAGCTCAGGACCTGAATGCCGGCGAGTATGGATGACGTCGGACCCGTCATGCACTGCGGCTAGAGAAGAAGGAGAACAAAGATGGACAAAAGAGGCGGCGCCGGCACCGGACAACGGAGACGCCCATAAGGCCCACCGCGTGACCATTAGGTAAGTATTATAAAGTGTTTTTTATGTTATACCCCCGGCCTGGGCTCTTATATACAGCATGTTAGAAGGCCAAAAAAGTGGTGACAGGTTCCCTTTAAGAAAGGTTCATTTGTACCAAATTGTTGCCACTGGACTATTAAAGTCCTGTTTTTCACTGTAAGGACATTGAAAATGCTGCCTCTTTTTTTTTCTGGTGCATTAGATAGATAGATAGATAGATAGATAGATAGATAGATACAGTTAGGTCCAGAAATATTTGGACAGTGACACAATTTTCGCGAGTTGGGCTCTGCATGCCACCACATTGGATTTGAAATGAAACCTCTACAACAGAATTCAAGTGCAGATTGTAACGTTTAATTTGAAGGTTTGAACAAAAATATCTGATAGAAATTGTAGGAATTGTACACATTTCTTTACAAACACTCCACATTTTAGGCGGTCAAAAGTAATTGGACAAATAAACCAAACCCAAACAAAATATTTTTATTTTCAATATTTTGTTGCAAATCCTTTGGAGGCAATCACTGCCTTAAGTCTGGAACCCATGGACATCACCAATCGCTGGGTTTCCTCCTTCTTAATGCTTTGCCAGGCCTTTACAGCCGCAGCCTTCAGGTCTTGCTTGTTTGTGGGTCTTTCCGTCTTAAGTCTGGATTTGAGCAAGTGAAATGCATGCTCAATTGGGTTAAGATCTGGTGATTGACTTGGCCATTGCAGAATGTTCCACTTTTTTGCACTCATGAACTCCTGGGTAGCTTTGGCTGTATGCTTGGGGTCATTGTCCATCTGTACTATGAAGCGCCGTCCGATCAACTTTGCGGCATTTGGCTGAATCTGGGCTGAAAGTATATCCCGGTACACTTCAGAATTCATCCGGCTACTCTTGTCTGCTGTTATGTCATCAATAAACACAAGTGACCCAGTGCCATTGAAAGCCATGCATGCCCATGCCATCACGTTGCCTCCACCATGTTTTACAGAGGATGTGGTGTGCCTTGAATCATGTGCCGTTCCCTTTCTTCTCCAAACTTTTTTCTTCCCATCATTCTGGTACAGGTTGATCTTTGTCTCATCTGTCCATAGAATACTTTTCCAGAACTGAGCTGGCTTCATGAGGTGTTTTTCAGCAAATTTAACTCTGGCCTGTCTATTTTTGGAATTGATGAATGGTTTGCATCTAGATGTCAACCCTTTGTATTTACTTTCATGGAGTCTTCTCTTTACTGTTGACTTAGAGACAGATACACCTACTTCACTGAGAGTGTTCTGGACTTCAGTTGATGTTGTGAACGGGTTCTTCTTCACCAAAGAAAGTATGCGGGGATCATCCACCACTGTTGTCATCCGTGGACGCCCAGGCCTTTTTGAGTTCCCAAGCTCACCAGTCAATTCCTTTTTTCTCAGAATGTACCCGACTGTTGATTTTGCTACTCCAAGCATGTCTGCTATCTCTCTGATGGATTTTTTCTTTTTTTTTCAGCCTCAGGATGTTCTCCTTCACCTTAATTGAGAGTTCCTTAGACCGCATGTTGTCTGGTCACAGCAACAGCTTCCAAATGCAAAACCACACACCTGTAATCAACCCCAGACCTTTTAACTACTTCATTGATTACAGGTTAACGAGGGAGACGCCTTCAGAGTTAATTGCAGCCCTTAGAGTCCCTTGTCCAATTACTTTTGGTCCCTTGAAAAAGAGGAGGCTATGCATTACAGAGCTATTATTCCTAAACCTTTTCTCCGATTTGGATGTGAAAACTCTCATATTGCAGCTGGGAGTGTGCACTTTCAGCCTGTCAGGTTTCCGGGATTTCCAGTTCTCTTTTGAAAGAGCTTGCCCTTGGTTAACATGGAGTTTACTGTTCTGTTGCCCTACTTCCTGTCCAGCTGCTTAAAAGGCCGCCTCTAAGCCTAGTCCAGTGCCTGAGTATACTGCTTGCTGTGTGCTCCTGCTTTGCTGCTCCTAATTCCTGATTGCCTTTGGATCCTCCTGAAAGACTACCGACACCGACTCTGGACCGTACCCGGTTTCTTCAAGCTGTGCCCGGACTCCGTCTGCCGTCTTTGGTCAGCACTTCTGCCCGGTTCCTTCCTGTTCGTAACCACTCTGGACTATCATCCCGTACGGACACTTCTGGACTTTACCACTTGCCCCTTGTGTCCCGGCTGCTGCGCATTTAGGCCTTCCGGGGTGATTGCCAGACAGTCCCTGTATAGGGGTTCGCTCTTGGTGGTCTCCCTGGGGGAGTCCGGTGCGTGGCCCCGGGAATTCCCTTCGCTCCGTTTCGGGAAGGTATTTCGTGTGTTATTGTTCTACTGTGTTTGTTCCGTTGTGTACCTATCGTGGTTACATATTATAAACATCTTTGTACCAAGAACTCGTCTCTGGTTGTCATTGCCCTAACGCTATCGAAATCCTCAGAACATACAATAGTATTACATTATACTCAGGCCACAAAAGGATTTCGCTGGGGCAATGACTGAGACACGAGTAGATCAGCTCTTTTCCATGATTAACTCCTTGCAGCAGTAGATGGAGGCGGTACAAACTAAACTTAGAGATGTGGAGGCACAGCTGGGCCTTGATCACCAGGTACTGGGTCCGGCTATTCAGGATTTGCAAGTCAGAGTGGAGGCTCAGGAAGCCGTCCCCACTACGTCAGTATCCGCTGCCGGTATGCCTAGGTTACCCCCATTCCGTTTCAATGGTGATCGTAGTCAGTTTCGTGGATTTGTTAACCAATGTATACTGTTTTTTGATGTACATGCTGATTATTACCGTTCTGACCGGTCAAAAGTGTTATGTATAATCATGTTATTAACCTCACGAGCACTGGCTTGGGCTAATCCTATGATAGATGTGTTGAGGGGCACATATTAGCAAGATTTATCAGAAAAAAAAAATCAGTTTTGGTAACTGGACAACTTCTTTAATGCTTCAAAAGTCTCAAGAAACATACATTGTTTTTTTTTTTTCTTGTTTGTTTTGCTTTTTTTTTTTTTTACTTTGATAGATGCTGGGAACATGCTCTCTGCCTGATCCATCAGAGTTGTTTAAGACGTTGGTGGACGTGCCAAGTGTGGCTGACCTGCAGGGAGAAGAGAACCTGGAAATAGAAGATATTGAAGACGAGCCTGTACGAGACTAGGGCTGTTTATGTGGAGTCCTACTTTAAATATCCATCAATCCCTTAAATGAAAAGACCCTCATTTATCATTAGATTGTACACAAGTGATTGTACACAGTATTTTACTCGTCTTAAACAGGAAGAAGAAGGAGGCCAGCGTGATAGGGATGACGAAGCTGAGCTGAGAAGAAAGAAGATTGAAGCTTTAAAGATGCTGGGAACATGCTCTCTGCCTGATCCATCAGAGTTGTTTAAGACGTTGGTGGACGTGCTAAGTGTGGCTGACCTGCAGGGAGAAGAGAACCTGGAAATAGAAGATATTGAAGACGAGCCTGAAGAAGAAGGCCAGCGTGATAGGGATGACGAAGCTGAGCTGAGAAGAAAGAAGATTGAAGCTTTAAAGATGCTGAGAACATGCTCTCTGCCTGATCTATCAGAGTTGTTTAAGACGTTGGTGGACGTGCCAAGTGTGGCTGACCTGCAGGGAGAAGAGAACCTGGAAATAGAAGATATTGAAGACGAGCCTGAAGAAGAAGGCCAGCGTGATAGGGATGACGAAGCTGAGCTGAGAAGAAAGAAGATTGAAGCTTTAAAGATGCTGAGAACATGCTCTCTGCCTGATCTATCAGAGTTGTTTAAGACGTTGGTGGACGTGCCAAGTGTGGCTGACCTGCAGGGAGAAGAGAACCTGGAAATAGAAGATATTGAAGACGAGCCTGTACGAGATGTCGATCATTCAGATTCTGAAGACACTATGTTTGGAGAGACAGACCGAGATCTGCAGGAACTACAGGCATCAATGGAGCAGTTACTAAGGGAAGAGTCAAATGAAGATTACTGTGGAGCTGATGATACCATAAATGAAGATAAAAATAAAATGAATGAAGACGAGAATAATGATGTAGAGCCTGAGGAGGCTGACGTAGAGGACGAGGAGAATCAGCCAAGCAGTGAAAGTGCAATTAATGAAGAATGGCATTCAGATGACAGCAGCGAAGATTTCGAGAATGAATATGATGAAGGTGACAGCGTTTTTGAACACCTGGAGGAACTGAGGCTGAAATTAGAGCAAGAGATTGGGCTTGAAAAATTCATTGAGGTTTACAACAAAATAAAGGCCATACATGAAGATGAAGATGAGAATATTGACACATGTTCAACAGTTATGCAAAACATTTTGGGCAGTGATCATCTGTATTTATATCCCAGGATACTCCGTCTCGTCATGGCTGATGGAGCATACAAAGAAGATAATGATGAATAAATATCTCAAGATCCTCACCGGTTACCATGGAGACGGTAGACGGATCTCCGTTAGTTTCTGGACCAGTTGATCGGGAAACAGTACCCCTAGAATGCGTGATGAAGCCAGGTCAGCAGGAGACCCTTGTTTTCATGTTGATTTCTTCTCCTCATTTTCCGATTATTTTAGGAATTCCGTGGCTACGGTCTACAAATCCAGTCATCGATTGGGAGACTAAGGAAATATCCTTCCCACCGCAGAGTGGTCCGACCATTAGTCCAACTGTACCGGTTCCAGTAACACCGAATGCGGAAGGCACTGTACAGGTACCTGTTTTACCCCCGGTTTATCATGACTTCGCTGATATATGCGACAAAAGAAAGGCCGATCGGCTTCCCCCGCATAGACCGTATGATTGCCCCATAGACTTACTCCCAGGGGCGGAGATCCCGTTTGGTCATGTCTACCCGTTGGCGGCACCTGAGCTAGAAGCACTAAAAGAGTACATCGATGAAAGTCTAGCCAAGGGATTTATTCGCCCGTCTACCTCACCAGCAGGGGCACCCATCTTTTTCGTGAAAAAGAAAGAGGGGACTCTGAGACCCTGTATTGACTACCGGGAACTGAATAAAATAACCATCCGGAACCGGTATCCGTTACCGTTGATTCCTGAGCTATTGGAGAGAGTCCAACAGGCAAAAATATTCACTAAATTGGATCTCCGTGGGGCATATAATCTACTTCGCATACGTCCCGGAGACGAGTGGAAGACCGCGTTCCGATGTCGGTATGGACATTATGAGTACCTAGTGATGCCTTTTGGACTTTGTAACGCTCCCGCGGCTTTCCAACATCTAGTTAACGATATTTTTAGGGATATAATGGACCAATTCATGGTGATTTATCTGGATGATATCCTGATCTTTTCTGATTCCCTACAGGAACACCAGGAGCACGTCAAGACCGTACTTACCCGTCTGAGGGATAACCACCTGTACATTAAACTGGAGAAATGCGAATTCCATTGCTCACAAATACAATTCTTAGGTTATGTCATCTCTCCTCAGGGACTGAACATGGAGTCTGGCAAGATACAAGCAATTCTAGACTGGCCGGAACCGGGAAACATCAAAGAGGTACAACGCTTTGTCGGTTTTGCCAACTTTTACCGACGCTTTATCCGTAACTTTTCAGAGATCGTCCGTCCCATCACTCTGTTAACCAAGAAAGGACAGAAGTTTGTGTGGTCCGCCCAGGCCCAGGAAGCTTTCCATCGTCTCAAGGTTTGTTTTACCTCAGCGCCAATATTAGTACATCCGAATCCCGCACTTCCCTTTATCGTGGAAGTCGACGCTTCCGACTATGCATTAGGGGCAATCCTTTCTCAAAGGACTGGGGACAAGAGTCTCTTGCATCCGTGTGCTTTCTTTTCTCGCCGGTTGTCCCCTGCAGAAAGGAACTATGACATTGCGGACAAGGAATTGTTGGCGATTATTTCAGCTTTTAAGGAATGGAGACACCACTTACAGGGAGCTGCGCAGCAAGTGATAGTACTCACAGATCATCGTAACCTGGAATTTCTTAAGTCTGCCAGGTGCCTGTCTCCACGGCAAGCCCGTTGGAGCCTATTCCTTAACCAGTTCAATTTTATCGTTACATACCGTCCAGGTTCACGTAATGGGAAAGCCGATGCCTTGTCCCGAATCCACGCCGTGGACTCCGTGCCTGGAACCCCGTCTCAGACCGTGTTATCGGATGCCAATTTCGTTGGAGTAATCCAGGACCAGGACTTGTGGAAGGACATCAAGCTGGCCTATGATGGTGACGTATTTCTTGATGCCCCCCCGAATGATGTAACTCTTGTTCTTCGGAATGGTGTGTGGTTGTGAGAGCGACGCATTTATGTCCCGGAGGCCGTAAGACTTCGGGTTCTCAAGTTGGTCCATGACTCCGTGTTGGCTGGTCATAGGGGGGTACAGAAGACGCAGGAATTTCTGAGCCGTTTTTTCTGGTGGCCTACCTGTTTAAAGGATGTAAAGGACTATGTCCACTCATGTGTGGTTTGTGCCCGGTGCAAGGTCCCTCGTGTGGCTCCTACGGGACTCCTCCAACCGTTACCCGTTCCATCTCGCCCTTGGGGATCTATCTCAATGGATTTTATTGTGGAGTTGCCAGTCTCAGGCGGTCACAATACCATTTTAGTGGTGGTGGATCGGTTGACAAAAGCTGCTCACTTTATCCCGTGTACCGGTCTTCCCTCAGCCGCAGAGACAGTGGATTTGGTTATCCAGAACGTATTCCGATTGCATGGGGTACCAGACGAGATCATCTCTGACCGGGGCGTGCAGTTCACGTCTAGGTTCTGGAAGGGGTTTTGTACGGCACTCCAGATTGATGTCTGTTTGTCTTCTGCATACCATCCTCAGACACATGGGCAAACCGAACGGACTAATCAAACCCTGGAACAATACCTTCGATGTTATGTCAGCCATCTGCAGGACGATTGGTTGAAGATGCTTCTGTTGGCGGAGTTCTCGTATAACAACACTCAGAGCAGCTCCACTAAGGTAACGCCCTTTTTCGCTAACTTGGGTTACCATCCGAATGTTTTGCCTAGGTCACCGGTTGCGGTTTCGGTGCCAGCGGTGGAGGACAGATTGACAGAGCTACGACAAAATCTGGAGGTTCTAAAGGACACTGTGGCTACGGCTCAGGAGCGTTACAAGAGGTCGGCAGACACTCACCGGAAACCGGCACCCATGTATAAGGTAGGGGACTCTGTATGGTTATCCACCAAAAACCTGAGATTGGGTGTTCCTTCGCAGAAGCTGGGACAAAAATTCCTCGGTCCGTTTAAGATCACTGGGATCGTGAGCCCTGTGGCCTGTCGGCTGCGGTTACCGCACCATCTAAAGGTACACCCGGTCTTTCATGTTTCTCTCCTCAAACCCGTTTCTCCTAATACGTTTCATGGTCGTGTCGTGCCTCCTCCTCCGCCTGTGATGGTTGACGGCGAGGAGCAGTTCGTGGTTGAGGACATTATTGACTCCCGGCTCCATCGTCGTCGGCTTCAGTATCTGGTACGTTGGCAGGGGTACGCCCCCGAGGACGATTCCTGGGAACCGGTGGGTAACATTCGGGCACCCCGGAAGATTGCTCAGTTTCATCGGCGGTACCCGGACAAGCCAGGCCCTGTTCCGTCCTGAGGCCGTTTCTGGGGGGGGGGAGTAATGTCAGGTTTCCGGGATTTCCAGTTCTCTTTTGAAAGAGCTTGCCCTCGGTTAACATGGAGTTTACTGTTCTGTTGCCCTACTTCCTGTCCAGCTGCTTAAAAGGCCGCCTCTAAGCCTAGTCCAGTGCCTGAGTATACTGCTTGCTGTGTGCTCCTGCTTTGCTGCTCCTAATTCCTGATTGCCTTTGGATCCTCCTGAAAGACTACCGACACCGACTCTGGACCGTACCCGGTTTCTTCAAGCTGTGCCCGGACTCCGTCTGCCGTCTTTGGTCAGCACTTCTGCCCGGTTCCTTCCGGTTCGTAACCACTCTGGACTATCATCCCGTACGGACACTTCTGGACTTTACCACTTGCCCCTTGTGTCCCGGCTGCTGCGCATTTAGGCCTTCCGGGGTGATTGCCAGACAGTCCCTGTATAGGGGTTCGCTCTTGGTGGTCTCCCTGGGGGAGTCCGGTGCGTGGCCCCGGGAATTCCCTTCGCTCCGTTTCGGGAAGGTATTTCGTGTGTTATTGTTCTACTGTGTTTGTTCCGTTGTGTACCTATCGTGGTTACATATTATAAACATCTTTGTACCAAGAACTCGTCTCTGGTTGTCATTGCCCTAACGCTATCGAAATCCTCAGAACATACAATAGTATTACATTGCCCATCTATATATATAATTGCCTTATTCTGTCTGTCTGTCTGTCTGTCATGCTTCAAAATTGTGTCCTTCCGGTGACATTGTGTCCTTACTGTGACACAAAGCTGATTGGCCGCTGGGCTCGCCATGGCCCCGCCCCCCCCACACGGATTGGCCTCTCGCCCCGGCTCTCTGCAGGCCCCGCTCCCCTCACGCAATGCACGCTCGCTCTGGCCCAACTGACACGTAGCTCCGACTCCCAGGTGAGTACACACACACACACACATCACACTCACTCTCACACACACCTCACACATCACATCCACACACTCACAACATCCTGGGATATCGCTTGCTTCTACACCGGCTCCGTCAGGATCCCAGCAGCGCCAGACATACCCTTGCGATGCTGGGATCTTGACGGAGCCCGTGAACGCTGGTAACCATTATACACATCGGGTAACTAAGGTCCCTTAGTTACCCGATGTGTATCATAGTTACCAGTGTACACCGGCTCACACTCACTCTCACACACACATCACACATACATCACATCGCATCCACATACTCACAGCATCCGGAGATATCGCTTGCTTCTCGGCCTCGATACTGTGCTGTGAGCTTCCAGGACCTGCCGGAGGATCACATGGCCAGAAGCATGTGGTATCTCCGGATGTTGTGAGTATGAGCGCGTATGTGCAATATCGTCAGTGTGTGTGTGCGTGAGTGTATGCGATCGGGTGTGTGTGTGTGTGTGTGTGTGTGTGTGTGGTGTGGGTGTGGGTGTGTGTGTGTGTGGGTGTGAGTGTATGCGATCGGATCTGTGAGTGTCGGCAGAGGAGCACGGCGTGCTGGAGGAGGCTGGGAGGAGAGAGGCTGATCCTGGGGAAGGCTGGGATGGGGAGGCTGATGCTGGAGACAGAGAGGCTGATGCTGGGGACAGAGAGGCTGATGCTGGAGACAGAGAGGCTGATGCTGGAGACAGAGAAGCTGATGCTGGGATGAGAGAGGCTGATGCTGGGGACAGAGAGGCTGATGCTGGAGACAGAGAGGCTGATGCTGGAGACAGAGAAGCTGATGCTGGGGACAGAGAGGCTGATGCTGGAGACAGAGAGGCTGATGCTGGGATGAGAGAGGCTGATGCTGGAGACAGAGAGGCTGATGCTGGAGACAGAGAGGCTGATGCTGGAGACAGAGAGGCTGATGCTGGGGACAGAGAGGCTGATGCTGGAGACAGAGAGGCTGATGCTGGGGACAGAGAGGCTGATGCTGGGGACAGAGAGGCTGATGCTGGGATGAGAGAGGCTGATGCTGGGGACAGAGAGGCTGATGCTGGAGACAGAGAGGCTGATGCTGGGGACAGAGAGGCTGATGCTGGGGACAGAGAGGCTGATGCTGGAGACAGAGAGGCTGATGCTGGAGACAGAGAGGCTGATGCTGGGGACAGAGAGGCTGATGCTGGAGACAGAGAGGCTGATGCTGGAGACAGAGAGGCTGATGCTGGGGACAGAGAGGCTGATGCTGGAGACAGAGAGGCTGATGCTGGAGACAGAGAGGCTGATGCTGGGGACAGAGAGGCTGATGCTGGAGACAGAGAGGCTGATGCTGGAGACAGAGAGGCTGATGCTGGAGACAGAGAGGCTGATGCTGGAGACAGAGAGGCTGATGCTGGGGACAGAGAGGCTGATGCTGGGGACAGAGAGGCTGATGCTAGGGACAGAGATGCGGGGGACAGAGAGGCTGATGCTGGGGACAGAGAGGCTGATGCTGGGGACAGAGAGGCTGATGCTGGGGACAGAGAGGCTGATGCTGGGGACAAAGAGGCTGATGCTGGAGACAGAGAGGCTGATGCTGGAGACAGAGAGGCTGATGCTGGGGACAGAGAGGCTGATGCTGGGGACAGAGAGGCTGATGCTGGGGACAGAGAGGCTGATGCTGGGAGGAGAGAGGCTGATGCTGGAGACAGAGAGGCTGATGCTGGGGACAGAGAGGCTGATGCTGGGGACAGAGAGGCTGATGCTGGCGCAGCATGGCGGATGGAGCACATTTGGGAGTGCGCAGCATGGCGGATGGAGCACGTTTGGGAGTGCGCAGCATGGCGGATGGAGCACGTTTGGGAGTGCGCAGCATGGCGGATGGAGCACGTTTGGGAGTGCGCAGCATGGCGGATGGAGCACGTTTGGGAGTGCGCAGCATGGCGGATGGAGCACGTTTGGGAGTGCGCAGCATGGGGTATGCAGCACGATGGGGAGTGCGGAGTATGGCGGATGGAGCACGTTTGGGAGTGCGCAGCATGGCGGATGGACCACATTTGGGAGTGCGCAGCATGGCGGATGGAGCACGTTTGGGAGTGCGCAGTATGGGGTATGCAGCACGATGGGGAGTGCGGAGTATGGCGGATGGAGCACGTTTGGGAGTGCGCAGCATGGCGGATGGACCACATTTGGGAGTGCGCAGCATCGCGGATGGAGCACGTTTGGGAGTGCGCAGCATGGGAGATGGAGCACGATGGGGAGTGCGCAGCATGGCGGATGGAGCACGTTTGGGAGTGCGCAGCATGGGGGATGGAGCACGATGGGGGGTGCGCAGCATAGGGTATGGAGCACGTTTGGGAGTGCGCAGCATGGCGGATGGAGCACGTTTGGGAGTGCGCAGCATGGCGGATGGAGCACGATGGGGAGTGCGGAGTATGGCGGATGGAGCACGTTTGGGAGTGCGCAGCATGGCGGATGGACCACGTTTGGGAGTGCGCAGCATGGCGGATGGAGCACGTTTGAGAGTGCGCAGCATGGGAGATGGAGCACGATGGGGGGTGCGCAGCATAGGGGATGGAGCACGATGGGGAGTGCGCTGGATGGGGGATGGAGCACGATGGGGAGTGCGGAGTATGGCGGATGGAGCACGTTTGGGAGTGCACAGCATGGCGGATGGAGCACGTTTGGGAGTGCGCAGCATGACGGATGGAGCACGTTTGGGAGTGCGCAGCATGGGAGATGGAGCACGATGGGGAGTGCGCAGCATGGCGGATGGAGCACGTTTGGGAGTGCGCAGCATGGGGGATGGAGCACGATGGGGAGTGCTCAGCATGGCGGAAGGATCACGTTTGGGAGTGCGCAGCATGGCGGATGGAGCACGTTTGGGAGTGCGCAGGATGGGAGATGGAGCACGATGGGGGGTGCGCAGCATGGGGGATGGAGCACGTTTGGGAGTGCGCAGGTTGGGAGATGGAGCACGATGGGGAGTGCGCTGCATGGGGGATGGAGCACGATGGGAAGTGCACACCTCTCCCCAACACACACACACACACGCGCGCGCGCGCACTGCACAACACACCACACACACACACTGGGAACCACAAACAACTGCCCTACACAGACACCCACACACACAGACAACGCTGCACACACAAATATACGCACATACCGCACAACACACACATTGCACAAAACATACCTCCCCCCAAAACACACCACACACACACAAACCGCGCAACACACACACAACGCTACAGACACACAGCGCTCCACAAACAACGCAACACACAAACAACACCCCTCTCACCCCCCATCACACCCAGACAACATCCAGAACATGTACAGCGCCCTATACAAACACTTGGTAACTACACACAACAACATCTATATATATATATATATATATATATATATATATATATATATATATATATATATATATAACAAAAATCATACATGAACTACACAATACGTAAATTCTAGAATACCCGATGCGTAGAATCGGGCCACCTTCTAGTATTATATATATAATTGTATTTCTGAACATGTTTTTGTAAACAGCTAAAATAACAAAACTTGTGTCACTGTCCAAATATTTCTGGACCTAACTGTATGCAACACAGATAATATCCACCCCCATGCATATTATACACTTACACACTTTAGTGCCTTTCATTGGCACTAAATGGTGTTTAGCCTAGAATTTAGCTACAAATTCAATACTTAAAATAAACCCAATGTGGGGTCCCTCTTATTTTTGGTAGCCAGCTATGGCCTCTTTCACATGTATGTGCATTTAACGCATGTGTGATGGTCCGTGGGGAAAGTAAGATCATCTGTGTGTCCGTGTGTGTTTTCTATGTGTGTTGTTGAAAGAGGGTGTCCAGTGCCCTGTCGCTCCTGAAGAATGTTACAGTACAAGTGAAGATGATATGAATCATAAATTGGTGTATATTAGTGGAATATGGAAGTAATGTAATGTATTATGTGTTTCCCCTGTATAATTTGGTTGGCCACCACCAGCTGGCATTGGGTCCCTGGTCCTTCAGTGTAAGGGAATGTAGAGGGAGTGACAGGATGACATGGGTTAAAAGGAGGAAGACAGCCCCCAGCACAGAATAGAATATAGGCATGAGAGCCTCCTGGTACAAGGCAGATAGGGAGTAGGAGCAAGTAGAGAAAGGACCTGCAGGGTCAGATGTAGCAGAGTGGAGTCGTGTGGTGTAGAAGAGTCGGGCATAGAGAGAGAAGACAGAAGGGAAAGAGTCAAAGAGGCTGAAGTGAAGTGTAAGCCCCTTCCGCTACAAAGTATAACTCCAGTAAAACAGAGGAAAAGAGGAGAGCGTCCGTTTCTTAAGCCGGCAGCTGTAAGTGACACAGACAAGATGGCCTGTGGGGTTACTAGCACAGTGGGAACACAGTCAGAAGGAATCCTCTCTTTGTTAAAGAGCCAAGCTGTCAGACCAGCCATCGAACTAGATGACTGGGTCAGGAAGGAAAGGAACAAAATGCCTGTGAAAGAACATGGTGTAAAAACTGCTTTAAAGAAGTTTAAGCTGTGTGTTGAAAAATGTTACAGTAACGTTTTTACAGTTTTAACCGGTGGTGGATTTGTTAGTGAAAGTGCGACATGTGATGCCAGTTGTAATGTATGGGATCCAGAGAAGCTGGATAAAGACCTAGAGGAGCAGCTTCAAGCAGGTACCACCTTCACATCTACTTCATACACCACTCTACCCTCCGAGCCTGTAGCGTTCTGGTGTGAGTTGAGGACTGTAACCCTCACCCACGACTGCCCCTCCCTGGTACGTTACACTGTCCGTGTGCAATCCATGTGACATCTGGATAGCACATGGACAGCATGAGCTTTTATACTGACCTGTCTCCGTCGCTGCTGTCTTAGGTGCTGATGTTACTTCTTCATCCATGGTAAGTGCAGTGAATATGCATGAGAGGGAACCAGAAGCAACAGCAGCGCCAGAGACAGGTAAGTATAATTTTTTTTTTTTATTTTTAAGGGATAGGTGTTTTCTCAGGTATGTCTCACACTGATGTCACATGGGTCACATCAGTGCGCAGCCAATGTGACACCCATACTGCCGAAAGAAAACGGTCATATCACTGTGTGGAGCATATGGACTCGCGTATGTGTACCGCCCCCCACGTCAGCGGCCAAGCCGCTCGGGTCCAGAGCCGCGGTGGCTCTAGGGGTCTCTGGATCCGGGGAGTCAGTGTGGACACTCCAGTTAAAAAGGGGGGGGCTATGTACAGGGGGTTTTGGAAAGTTTGTGACGCCACCCATGGTGCATGGTAATATGGGAGACCACCGCTGCCATTGGGGAGCCCGGTGACGATGGTGTGGCAGCCTGATGTTTAACCCCTCCGTGGGTAGGGGGTTTGTGTCCCGGGGGCCTGTTGGTGATAGGAGATGTTTGGGTGCCGTTGGGGGATAGGTGCAGGGGATTTTCGATGTACTCACTCACTCCCAGAATAACCACACCGACAACTTGTAAACCAAAGTTCCGAGCACCACCGTAGTCTGCGGGGAGCACGCCTGGATCCGTGCCCTTGGTGTTGTTGTTGGTCTGTGTGCCTATCCCTGGCACCTTAGTCTCATTTGGACCCGTTGGTATAAAACTCTCCAGGTCCCGCTCACCCGTATGGCTTACGGAGTGAGCTTGCTCTCAGGGTTCACATGTAGGATTTCTGTGGACTGTAGTGGGAAAGTACTATCCCATCGGTGCGCTAGTACCCCGATTTTGGAGCAGGTTGGGGATGACACTTGAAGTCTTCATCCCCGTCGGCTAAATTACCGGAACACATGAAGCTACTTTCCGGCCTAGGGTCCACGTACCCTGTCGTGCCCTGGCCCCTGCCCGGTGATAGCTCAAGGCCACCGGTTGCCCTCCTCGGCAATCCGTGCCCCTTGACACTGTCCCCTGCGACCGGGGTTCCAGCTCCTACCAGGCGCAGACCAACGTCTGCCACCTAGTACACAGGAGCTCTCCTCCGTGGCCTGTCCTTACGAGAGTGACTTTACCTCCTCTCTCCTTCACTCTCAACTCTCCACTGTCACTGTTCTCACTTTCTCCTCACCAACCCCCCCATGTGGGCGGCCCTATTCCCTTCAGGACCCCCAATGGTGTGTCTGGTAGGTTCAAGTGGGAAGTGTTCCTAGGATTTTTTAACTGTTTGGCCCTAATGACCATCTTTACATTTGGAGGAAAAAGGGAGAAATTTTGAAGCCTAAGAACACCATTCCAACTATGAAAAAGGGGAGTAGCAGCATCATGTTGTGGGGTTGTTTTGCTGCAGGTGGGACTGTTGAATGTTATGGATGGTGTTTCTGTTGGTTTGGTCGTTGCCGGTTGTGAACGGGTTAAGATTCTTCCTGAGGATGTTTCTGGGCTCCCTCTAGTGGCCATTGCTGGATATGAGTCAGGTTCTGTGCTTGTCAGTGAGACAGGTGCAGGGATTGGCTCTAATCCCAGTGGGCCAATCATGTCCTGCCCTTGATGTATAAAAGAAAAAATTCTGCCTCAAGAAGACGCCAGTGATATTGTCTCCTGTGTCAGCTTTTCTCCAGTGAACATGTCTTGAACACCAAGGTCTCATATTATATCGGCCGTGTACCTGTAACCCGCCGGACACTTCTCGAGTGCGCTCCAGTTTGTCTTTTTTTCTTGGAGATCTCCAGTGTGTCTGCTACAGTTTGTCTGCTTCTGTGGATGCAATTTTTGCCTTTTATCCTAGTCATCTTGATCTCGCCTTTGGAGTCTTGGATAAGTGCTTTGTTTTCTAGCCTGTGACTGAATGGTTTTCATGCATTTTTCTCTTATGTGCAATGTTTATTTTGATTCTGTTTCAATTAGTTTTGAAATGCTATGGAAGCTGTTCATTCACGCTTGGTGAAATTTTTTCTTTCTGTCTGAACACTGTCCTGAGTTTCATAAAAAAAAATTTTGTTTAACCCCTTAACGACCCATGACGTACTGAATACGTCATGGATCGTGTGCCGGTAAGCCCCGCCCCCTGCCGCCGGTCGGCGGCGGCGAGACGCGCACATATCAGCTGTTATCAACAGCTGATATGTGTGCCTGCTAGCCGCGGGTGGAATCGCTTCCACCCGCGGCCATTAACCCCTTACATTTTGCTGCCAAAGTCTTGGCAGCGATATGTATATGGGCGCCGCCATGACAGTGACTTACCCCGCCCCCGCCGGAAGTCACGTGACATGATCACGTGACTTTCGGCGGTTGCCATGGTAGCACAGGGTCATGTGATGACGCCTGTGGCTAACATGAGTCACTTCCTCTCAATGCCGGAATACAGCCGGCATTGAAAGTGAAGCAGCAAATCTGCAGTTCTCAGCTCTGTAGCTGAGATCTGCAGATAGTGCAGAGCGATCGGATTGCTGATCGCAATAGCCCCCTAGGGGGACTAGTAAAATAAAAAAAAAAAAAGTAAAAAAAAAAGTTTTAAAAAATTAAAAAAAAATAAAAAAACCTAAAAGTTCAAATCACCCCCCTTTCACCCCATTGAAAATTAAAGGGTTAAAAAAATAAAAAATACACACATATTTGGTATCGCCACGTTCAGAAATGCCCGATCTATCAAAATATAAAATCAATGAATCTGATCAGTAAACGGCGTAGCGGCAAAAAAATTCCAAACGCCAAAATTACGTTTTTTGGTCGCCGCAAATTTTGCGCAAAATGCAATAACAGGCGATCAAAACGTAGCATCTGTGCAAAAATGGTACCGTTAAGAACGTCAGGTCGAGACGCAAAAAATAAGCCATCACTGAGCCTCAGATCCTGAAAAATGAGAACGCTACGGGTTTTGGAAAATGGCGCAAAACGTGCACCACGTTTTTCGGACAAGCTTGTGAATTTTTTTTAACCCCTTAGATACAAGTAAACCTATACATGTTTGGTGTCTATAAACTCGCACCGACCTGAGGCATCATACCCACACATCAGTTTTACCATATAGTGAACACGGTGAATAAAATATCCCAAAAACTATTGTACAATCCCACTTTTTTTGCAATTTTTCCACACTTGGAATTTTTTTGCCGTTTTCCAGTACACTATATGGTAAAACTTATGGTTTCATTTAAAAGTACAACTCGTCCCGCAAAAAACAAGCCCTCATATGGCAAGATTGATGGAAAAATAAAAAAGTTACGCCTCTCGGAAGAAGGGGAGCAAAAAACAAAAACGCAAAAACGGAAAGTGCCCGGGGGCTGAAGGGGTTAAAAGAACTGAAGTCCTCAGTGGTTGATTCCTTTTAATGGCAAACTGAAAAGATGGTAATAATTGCAAGCTTTCGAGACTACTCAGGTCTCTTCATCAGGCATGGTATAACACAAAATCTGAAGAGTCACATATTTATACACAACAGGACTTAGAATAGTGCAGTAAAAAAAAAAAAAAAAGAAAAAAACAAGTTATATGAAACAGAACTATCACTATGGCAGGGGGGCAAACTGTTGTGGGGCCATAAATACTGCTGCAGTTCAGTGTGAAAGTTTTATTGTCTTGTTTGTTTTTTTTTACTGCACTATTCTAAGTCCTGTTGTGTATAAATATGTGACTCTTCAGATTTTGTGTTATACCATGCCTGATGAAGAGACCTGAGTAGTCTCGAAAGCTTGCAATTATTACCATCTTTTCAGTTAGCCATTAAAAGGTATCAACCACTGAGGACTTTCTGTTCTTTTAAACAATTTTTTTTTTTATCTCTACTGGCTAACACGGTACAAAGATATATTTTACTGAGTTTCATAGTCATATATGGTTTGTGCCCCATTGTGTTCCCACTGATGAACTTTAACAAAGGGACATTGCTGAGAATCCAGTGAAGATCTTTATCATTTTTTCATATCTACTTTTGTTGTACTTAGTATACAGTTTATTAGACGACATCAATGGACTGCTCACTATTAGTCCTATTGGACATAGAATATTTTTCTGCATATGGCAGTTGCTACTTAGCTGATTTTTGAGACAACCACTCTTGGATGCTAATCCTGTCTGATATCCTGCACAAGAGTTCAATGATGCAGTGGGTGGAGGATCATGTGGTCCTAAGGAAATTTTGATCATCAGGAGTTGGCATACACTACGGTTCAAAAGTTTGGGGTCACCCAATTTTGTCTTTTCCATAAAAAATCATACTTTTATTTATCAAATGAGTTGCATAATGAATAGAAAATATAGTCCAGACATTGACTAGGTTAGAAATAATGCTTTTTACTTGAAATAATAATTTTCAAATTTTCAAACTTTGCTTTCGTCAAGCTCCCTTTACAGCAATTACAGCTTTGAAGACCTTTGGCATTCTAGCTGTTAATTTGCTGAGGTAATCTGGAGATATTTCACCCCATGCTTCCAGAAGCCCCTCCCACAAGTTGGATTGTCTTGATCGGCATTTTTTTTTTTAATCAGATACATTTTTATTTTACACCAGGTATACAAAACATTCAACAATAACGAGCAGAACTATAAACTTTCCCTCCCCAACATCCCCTCCCCCTCCCCTCTCAGCGTACATATTACCCACATCAATATCAAAGATCTTACATTTTAACCCTTCAATAGCATACAGTCAGGGCCAGAAATATTTGGACAGTGACACAAGTTTTGTTATTTTAGCGGTTTACAAAAACATGTTCAGAAATACAATTATATATATAATATGGGCTGAAAGTGCACACTCCCAGCTGCAATATGAGAGTTTTCACATCCGAATCGGAGAAAGGGTTTAGGAATCATAGCTCTGTAATGCATAGCCTCCTCTTATTCAAGGAACCAAAAGTAATTGGACAAGGGACTCTAAGGGCTGCAATTAACTCTGAAGGCGTCTCCCTCGTTAACCTGTAATCAATGAAGTAGTTAAAAGGTCTGGGGTTGATTACATGTGTGTGGTTTTGCATTTGGAAGCTGTTGCTGTGACCAGACAACATGCGGTCTAAGGAACTCTCAATTGAGGTGAAGCAGAACATCCTGAGGCTGAAAAAAAAAGAAAAAATCCATCAGAGAGATAGCAGACATGCTTGGAGTAGCAAAATCAACAGTCGGGTACATTCTGAGAAACAAGGAATTGACTGGTGAGCTTGGGAGCTCAAAAAGGCCTGGGCGTCCACGAATGACAACAGTGGTGGATGATCGCCGCATACTTTCTTTGGTGAAGAAGAACCCGTTCACAACATCAACTGAAGTCCAGAACACTCTCAGTGAAGTAGGTGTATCTGTCTCTAAGTCAACAGTAAAGAGAAGACTCCATGAAAGTAAATACAAAGTGTTCACATCTAGATGCAAACCATTCATCAATTCCAAAAATAGACAGGCCAGAGTTAAATTTGCTGAAAAACACCTCATGAAGCCAGCTCAGTTCTGGAAAAGTATTCTATGGACAGATGAGACAAAGATCAACCTGTACCAGAATGATGGGAAGAAAAAAGTTTGGAGAAGAAAGGGAACGGCACATGATCCAAGGCACACCACATCCTCTGTAAAACATGGTGGAGGCAACGTGATGGCATGGACATGCATGGCTTTCAATGGCACTGGGTCACTTGTGTTTATTGATGACATAACAGCAGACAAGAGTAGCCGGATGAATTCTGAAGTGTACCGGGATATACTTTCAGCCCAGATTCAGCCAAATGCCGCAAAGTTGATCAGACGGCGCTTCATAGTACAGATGGACAATGACCCCAAGCATACAGCCAAAGCTACCCAGGAGTTCATGAGTGCAAAAAAGTGGAACATTCTGCAATGGCCAAGTCAATCACCAGATCTTAACCCAATTGAGCATGCATTTCACTTGCTCAAATCCAGACTTAAGACGGAAAGACCCACAAACAAGCAAGACCTGAAGGCTGCGGCTGTAAAGGCCTGGCAAAGCATTAAGAAGGAGGAAACCCAGCGTTTGGTGATGTCCATGGGTTCCAGACTTAAGGCAGTGATTGCCTCCAAAGGATTCGCAACAAAATATTGAAAATAAAAATATTTTGTTTGGGTTTGGTTTATTTGTCCAATTACTTTTGACCTCCTAAAATGTGGAGTGTTTGTAAAGAAATGTGTACAATTCCTACAATTTCAATCAGATATTTTTGTTCAAACCTTCAAATTAAATGTTACAATCTGCACTTGAATTCTGTTATAGAGATTTCATTTCAAATCCAATGTGGTGGCATGCAGAGCCCAACTCGCGAAAATTGTGTCACTGTCCAAATATTTCTGGACCTAACTGTATATTGGAATGTATAGAACTAACTATCTCTGCCCATAGTCCATCTCCCAACTCTAATATTTATCCATATTGCAACCACGGATTCATTCCACAATCTATCAAAAAGTGCAAGTTGTTTCCTTTTCCCATATATGCTTCTCTCCATTCGAACAATATGATTAACATATGCGACAAATTCCCCTCTAGTCGGTGGGTCCCCCTGCATCCAGTGTTTGGCAATTACTTTCCTTGCCGCATACAGCAGTCTGGCTATCTGTCACGCTCCCGATGCCTCAGCACCGCTCCTTACCCACTGACCCGGTCGCACCATCCCGGCACCGCTCCGTGACCACTGATCCTGTCCACATGTCCACCAGTCATGGCTACTGCCCCCGCTCGTGCTCTCCTGTGTTCTGCTCCTGGTCTCAGGAGTCTGACTCTGACTAATGCCTCTGTATAGGACCAGGCCGCGCCCACTCTCCTGGTCTTATAGGCCCAGCACACCTGAAACAGGAAATGACATAGGGCTGTGCTGGGTATATGAGACTTGCCTTTCCATGTGGGCGGGGCCTGATCAACGTGTCTTGAAACTTAGTTTTGAAAGCTAGGTGCTCAGGTCTCCTTATGCTGTGTCCCGTTACCTGGACTCTTGCATGTCTTTTCTACCCGGCCACGCCAGTGCCCTGGAACCCCGAGACCCCAGTGACTGTGTTCTTCCCGTCCCCTGTGGGACACGGTTCCCGTTCCGGCCACGCCAGTGCTCTGGCTGCCGTGTACTCTGCCCCTGGTGGGGTGCTCGGTCCAGAGGATCCACCTCCTGGGTCCACCAGTCCTCCTGGTCCTGACACTATCACTATTTTAAAATTGTTGTCTACGCCAATTTCCTCCACGTAACCTAGAAGACATACCAGGGGTTGTCTGGGAAGTTTACATCTATAAGCTCCTTCTATTCTATTAAGAACAGTTATCCAAAAGGGTGCCAACCTGGGGCACATCCACATCATGTGGAAAATGCCGGCACCTTCTCCATTACATCTAGGACAGTCGGAGTTACTCCTCAATCCCATTTCCATTTTACACATAATTAGCGCGGATCTATATGCCCTATGCACCACGTAGAGGTGGGATAATCTTGCTGGTTCACTCATTCATAATTTCGGTATGTATTCCAAAACACTATCCCATACCTCATCAGTGATCCCGTCTATCTCTGCCTCCCATTTAGTCCTAGTGTTTACAGGGTGATCAAGCAAATATGTATGCAATAGGTCCCTATATATAGTAGATATGATTCCTCTTGTGGGTCCACTTCTACACACATATTTCAGTACTAGGTCTGTCTGTACCAGCAAAGATTGCTTAACCCCCTGAGCCACCACTGCATGCACCAACCGTTTATATTGGTACCACCCAAGCGGGGATATCCCAAACTCATCCTGTATTTGTGTAAACAATTTCAAACGTCCCTAGCTAAGAATTTGCCCCATATACCATATACCTTTACGTGCCCATTCCTTAATTTTGCCTATCTTGTATATCTCAGAGCAGTTTTCATTGTGCCACAACGGAGAGAATTCAGTTATTGCTGTAATCCCTCTTATTTGCTTGATCTTCCTCCAGATTCTATTCATCAAGCTAAGTGTGGTGCTCGTGTTTCCTTTTCTCCCATATGATCTGTCCTCCAGTCCGAACACTAATGGTTTCCGATGCAGTACATGCCCTAAGAGTCTGGATGCTGGATCCACCACCCCTAAATCTGCCCATCCCCTGAAATGTTGACTCTGAGCTGCCAGATAATATATTCCCGGATTTGTTAGTGCTAGCCCCCCTCATCCTTCGGTCTCTGTAGCGTCTCGAGTTTAAATTTGGCTTGTTTGTTCTTCCATATTAGAACACGGAGCATGGAATCAATCTCCTTAAAGTGACTCTGAGGGACCCAAACAGGAGAATTGTGCAACACATAGAGTATCTGGGGCATAAGCACCATTTTAATAAGATTAATCCGTCCTATTACTGATAAAAATAGATTATTCCAAGCAGTTATCTTACTTAGCAGTTGCTTCAGCTGGGACTAGATTAAGAGTAATGTAGCTCCCAATTGGCATGGATACCTGAATGCCCAGATATCTAAACTGGTCCACAACCCACAGTCTGTTGACCTCATCACCCAGGATCAACCTTTCCACTCCCGCATCCACCTGAAACAGATTTGATTTGGTCCAATTGATAGTCAGTCCAGAGATCCCCCCGTACCACTCGAGCATCTGCATGGCACAGCTCAGCGATGCCCCTGTGTCTCCCAGAAAAAATAGAATGTCGTCTGCATAGAGGGCTATCTTCTCTTCTAGATGGCCATATACAAATCCCTTTATGTCTCTGTTATGATGTATAGCAGCCGCCAGTGGCTCCCCTGCCAGAGCAAAAAGGAGAGGCGAGAGCGGACATCCTTGGCGAGTACCCCTTTGTAAATCCACCGTGTGTGACAACACTTCAGATGGGCACTTTTTTTGCCTACCATACTGTCAAGCTGCTCTCACAACAGCTCAATAGGGTTGAGATCTGGTGACTGGGCTGGCCACTCCATTACAGATAGAATACCAGTTGCCTGCTTCTTCCCTAAATAGTTCATGCATAATTTGGAGGTGTTCTTTGGGTCATTGTCCTGTTGTAGGATGAAATTGGCTCCAATCAAGCGCTGTCCACAGGGTATGACATGGCATTGCAAAATGGAGTGATAGCCTTCCTTATTCAAAATTCCTTTTACATTATACAAATCTCCCACTTTACCAGCACCAAAGCTACCAAAGACCATCACATTAGCTCCATCATGCTTGACAGATGGCGTCAGGCACTCTTCCAGCATCTTTTCAGTAGTTTTGCGTCTCACAAATGTTCTTCTGTGTGATCCAAACACTTCAAACTTTGATTCGTCTGTATATATCACTTTTTTCCAATCTTCCTCTGTCCAATGTCCGTGTTCTTTTGCCCATTCTAATCTTTTCTTTTTATTAGCCAGGCTCAGATATGAGTTTTTCTTTGCCACTCTGCTCTGAAGGCCAGCATCCCAGAGTCGCCTCTTCACTGTAGACGTTGACACTTGCAGATACTATGTAAAGAAACTGCCAGTTGAGGACCTGTGAGGCGTCAATTTCTCAAACTAGAGACGCTAATGTACTTGCTGCTCAGTTGTGCAGCGGGACCTCCCATTTCTCTTTCTACTCTGGCTAGAGCGTGTTTGTGCTCTCCTCTGAAGGGAGTAGTACACACCATTGTAGGAACTCTTCAGTTTCTTGGCAATTTCTCGCATGGAATATTCTTCATTTCTAAGAACAAGAATAGACTGTTGAGTTTCACATGAAAGTTCTCTTTTTCTGGCCTTTTTTTAGAGTTTTATGGAACCAACAAATGTAATGCTCCAGATTCTCAGATAAATCAAAGAAAGGTCAGTTTTATAGCTTCTCTAATCAGCAAAACTGTTTTCAGCTGCGCTAACATACTTGCAGAAGGGTTTTCAAGGGATTTCTAAACATCCATTAGCCTTCTAACACAGTTAGCAAACACAATGTACCATTAGAACAATGGAGTGGTAGTTGTTGGAAATGGGCCTCTATATACCTATGTAGATATTGCATTCAAAACCAGACGTTTGCAGCTAGAATAGTTATTTACCACATTAACAATGTATATACTGTATTTCTGTTTAATTTAATGTTAGCTTCATTGAAAAAAAAATGTGCTTTTCTTTCAAAACTAAGGAAATATCTAAGTGACCCTAAACTTTTGAACTGCAGTGTACATATATACTGTGTATTTGCAATGATCTGAACACTGAAAATATTTCAATAGGACTGAGATCAGGGCTTTGTGATGACCAACCCAAAACATTGACTTTGTTATCCTTAAGCCACTTTGTAACCAGGTTGTCAGTGTGTTTCATGTCATTGTCCATTTGAAAGACCCATTTCCATCCAAACTTTAAGTTCCTGGCTGATGTCTTGAGATGTTGCTTCAGTATTGCCACATAATCTTCTTTCCTCATCATGCCATCTATTTTATGAAGTGCACCAGTTCCTTCTGCAGCAAAACAACCCCATGATGCTGCCACCCCAGTGTTTGACAGGTGCGCTGGTGTTCTTAGGCTTCAAAGCTTCTACCTTTTCACTCCAAAGGTAAAGATGGTCATTATGACCAAACAGTTCAATTTTACTATTGTCAGACCACACGACATGTCTCCAAAATTAAGAACTTTGTTCCTGTGTGCAGTTGCAAACATTAACATTAACATTAGCTTTATATTTTTTTTGCAGCAATAGCTTCTTCCTGGCAGAGTGGCCTTTCAGCCCATGTTGATACAATATTCGTTTCACTGTGGATAATGACACAATCTTACCAGCTTCCGCCAGGATCTTCGCAAGGTCTTTTGCTTTTGTTCTTGGGTTGATATGCACACCTTTTGTTCTTGGGTTGATATGCACATAGCTGACCAAAGCACGTTCATCTCTGGTACACCGAACCCGTCTCCTTTCTGAGTGGTATGATGGCTGGACATTTCCATCTTGTTTCTACTTTCATATAATTGTTTGTACAGATGAAAGAAGCACATTCAGGTATCTGGAAATTGCACCTAAGGATGAGCCAGACTTGTGCAAGTCCACAATTTTCTTCCTGAGATTTTGCTTGCTTTCTTTTGACTTTCCCATGATGCTACAGAAAGAAGCAGTGTGTTTCAGGTGTGCATTAAAATACATCCCCATGTGTAGCTCTAATTAACTCAGATATTGCCAACAGACCTATCCGAAGCTTCCAAATACATGACATCATCATATGGGCTGTCCCATTTGTTTAAGGGCATAGTAGTCTTAGTGAATGGCTTTGCAGAAAGTAATAAAAATGCCTTAGACATTGTGTCTCTCTCATAATTCTTAGATAAAAAAAATAGTGACAGAACTTTATTTAATGGTGACACAAACAAAAGACATCAAATATGTGAAAAAAATATAAAAAATATATAAAGATGTGGAAATATCCACTTACAAAATACAGACAAAAGACAGTTAAAAACAATTAAAACACACAACACTGGACCGCCAAGAAAATGTATGTATGTAATATTATATTACAGTAGTAATGAATTAAAATGTAATATGTATGAATACATATTATAATCCCAATTCCTTCCATTGCACTTGAAGAAGTCTCTTTGTGATGATACGCGTGGGGATAGGACCACCAGGATTACTGAGTATATTCTCTAATTTGGGGGTTTGTTGCTCTTTGATTAGGGCTTGGTTCTACTGTGAACTACCTATATTTGGGAGGCTTTATTTTTCCAGACCTCTACTATAGCTTTCCATTTTGCTTTTTGTTATCTATTTGAGGGCTTTTCTATGTTTATTTCTCATAACTGTCCTCATGAAGGAACAATATTCACATTTGAAATAATTTAGGGCTTTCACAAACTCCTATTTGTAGTGCTTTTTGGTGTATTTTGCCCAGATTGATTGTATACATAGCCTTGTCATCATTTGTTTCCTGATCCCTATTTGTTAATATTGTTGCACTTAAGCAAATATAGAGTTTGTGCACACTCCCATGTGCAATAATAATTTTTGATGTGCTTTAAACTCAGTCTTATTATCTGCATAGTATTGTTATTATTTTTGTCCTGATTTCTTTTGGGATTATACTATGTATTCATACTATTTGAAGTATTTTCCTGGTGGTCCAGTGTTGTGTGTTTAATTGTTTTTAACGGTCCTTGTATTTTGTAAGTGGCTGTTTCCACATCTTTGTATGTATTTTTTTAAATATTTTTTTCACATATTTGATGTGTTTTGTTTGTTTCACCATTAAATAAAGTACTGTCACTATTTTTATCTAAAAATTGTCTGGTTGATCCCTCATTTGCTGGCAATATTTTCCCTTTGTGTCTTTGTACTCTTCCCTTCCAGGGGTAATCCCAGGGTTAGGGTAAGTTCACACAGTGCGTTTTTCGCGGCGTTTTTGCGCAGTTTTCGGGTGCGTTTTTGCTCAGAAAACTGCATGACTTTGCTTCCCCAGCAAAGTCTATGAGTTTTCATTTTTGCTGTCTGCACACAACGTTTTTTTTCAGCTGCGTTTTTGTGGTGCCACAAAAACGCAGCATGTCAATTATTCCCGCGTTTTTCACTGCGCTTTTCATCCATTGAGTGCAATGGGATGTTGAAAGACGCAATGAGAAACGCAAATAGCTATAAACGCAGGAGGTGGGTAGTAAAGTGACATGTACAGGAAGAGGATTCCTTCTGTCAGTAAACACAGAAGCGTGAATCCTCCCAGTACCGTCACCGCTGCCTCCACCTCCCGTCCTGTGCATGTATGGTGCCATGCGGCGTCATGTACGGGCAGGAGGTGGAAGCGGCTGGAAATCAAAAGTGAACAGTAGAAAAAAAAAAAGTCATACTCACCTGTCTGCAGGGTCCCGGTGCCATGCCCGCTCCCATCTCCTCCCGGTACTGGCGCTCCGGGTGTGTGCAGTCACCTCGGGTACGTATGCCTGCAGGATGCAGGACCTGGCGATGGATCACCTGATGCAGTCACCTGACGCATCAGCTGATCGTAAGTCTCGGGCTGACGCCAGCGCCCGGCCGGCTTAACCTATCAGCGGATGCGTCAGGAGACTTCATCCCTGATTACCGGCAGTTCCTGCAGCGATCGGACGGGATCAGACTCGCTCTAGGAGCTGCCGGTAATCAGCACATAAGTGAGGTTTTTTTTTTGCACTGATGCATCTGCTGATTGTATAAATGGCTTTTATGCAATCAGCTGATGTGTGATGTGATTGAGGCACTTGATCCTGACACATCATCTGATCGCTTTGCCTTCCAGCAAACCGATCCGATAATATTGGATGCGGATTGGACGGCGCGGGACCCTTGAACCAGGATTACTTCGGAGGGGGGGGTTATTTATTTCAATAAAGATGGACTCATTAATTGTGTTGTGTTTTATTTCTAATAAAAATATTTTTCTGTGTGTTGTGTTTTTTTTATCTTTACTACAAATTCATGGTGGCCATGTCTAATATTGGCGTGACACCATGAATTTCGGGCTTAGGGCCAGCTGATAATATACAGCTAGCCCTAACCCCATTATTACCCAGTGAGCCACCCGGCATCAGGGCAGCTGGAAAAGTTGGATACAGCGCCAGAAGATGGCGCTTCTATGAAAGCGCCATTTTCTGGGGTTAATGCGGACTGCAATTCGCAGCGGGGGTGCCCAGAAAGCATGGGCATCCTGCACTGTGGATTCCAATCCCAAGCTGCCTAGTTGTACCCGGCTGGACACAAAAATTAGGCGAAGCTCACGTCATTTTTTTTTTAAATTATTTCATGACATAATTAAAAAAAAAGGGCTTCTCTATATTTTTGGTTCCCAGCCGGGTACAAATAGGCAGCTGGGGGTTGGGGGCAGCCCGTACCTGCCTGCTGTACCCGGCTACCATACAAAAATATGGCGAAGCCCACGTCATTTTTTTTGTTTGGGGGGGGCAAAGAAATCCTGCATACAGTACTGGATGGAGGATGCTGAGCCTTGTAGTTCGACAGCTGCTGTCTGCTCTCCTGCATACACTATTGGATGGAGGATGCTGAGCCTTGTAGTTCGACAGCTGCTGTCTGCTCTCCTGCATACACTATTGGATAGAGGATGCTGAGCCTTGTAGGTCTGCTACCCCTCCAGCATACAGTCCTGGATGGAGCATGCTGAGCCTTGTAGTTCTGCAGCTGCTGTCTGCTCTCCAGCATACACTAGTGGATGGAGTATGCTGAGCCTTGTAGTTCTGCAGCTGTCTGCTCTCCTGCATACACTAGTGGAGAATGAAGAACATATTGAAGAAGGAAATGACATCAGACCTTTTTTTTTTGTTCACTGATACAAAAAGGCATAAAGACGCAGTGAGCAAAAACGCAGCAAAAAACGCAACAAATCACGGCAAAAACGCGTGCGTTTTTGCCACGGGTGCGGTTTGTGCGTTTTTTGCCGCAAAAAACGCACAAAAACGCAACGTCAAAAGAACGCAGTGTGTGAACCTAGCCTTATAGTGGTGCTCTCCGCCTTTTTTGTTTTTCTCTCACTATTCTGGCATTTGGCAAATATAAATAATTTTGTTTCCTAATTGACTTAAAATGGGAAAGGTTTAGTCTGATTTCATGTCAGATAGTGAGAAAAACCTGCATATGTGTCTTTTTAGATAGTTTATATAAATTTCTGGTTTTAAGTGCATAGTCATACATTATATGTGTATATACAGTACAGACCAAAGGTTTGGACACACCTTCTCGTTCAAAGAGTTTTCTTTATATTCAGGACTCTGAAAATTATAGATTCACATTGAAGGCATCAAAACTATGAATTATGAAATGTGGAATGAAATACTTAAAAAAGTGTGAAACAACTGAAAATATGTCTTATATTCTAGGTTCTTCAAAGTAGCCACCTTTTGCTTTCATTACTACTTTGCACATTCTTGGCATTCTCTTGATGAGCTTCAAGAGGTAGTCACCGGAAATGGTTTTCAAACAGTCTTGAAGGAGTTCCCAGAGATGCTTAGTACTTGTTGGCCCTTTTGCCTTTACTCTGCGGTCCAGCTCACCCCAAACCATCTCGATTGGGTTCAGGTCTGGTGACTGTGGAGGCCAGGTCATCTGGCGTAGCACCCCATCACTCTCCTTGTTAGTCAAATAGCCCTTACACAGCCTGGAGGTGTGTTTGGGGTCATTGTCCTGTTGAAAAATAAATGATGGTCTAACTAAACGCAAACCGGATGGAATAGCACAATGTTGCAAGATGCTGTGGTAGCCATGCTAGTTCTGTATGCATTCAATTTTCAATAAATCCCCAACAGTGTCACAAGCAAAGCACCCCCACATCCTCACACCTCCACCTCCATGCTTCACGGTGGGAACCAGGCATGTAGAGTCCATCCGTTCACCTTTTCTACAAAGACACGGTGGTTGGATCCAAAGAGCTCAAATTTGGACTCATCAGACCAAAGCTCAGATTTCCACTGGTCTAATGTCCATTCCTTGTGTTCTTCAGCCCAAACAAGTCTCTTCTGCTTGTTGCCCGTCCTTAGCAATGGTTTTCTAGCAGCTATTTTACCATGAAGGCCTGCGGCACAAAGTCTCCTCTTAACAGTTGCTTTAGAGATGAGAAGGTGTGTCCAAACTTTTGGTCTGTAGTATATATATAAATATATATATATATATATATATATATATATATATATATATATACATATACACACATATACAGTGCCTTGTGAAAGTATTCTGACCCCTTGAATTTTTCAACCTTTTCCCACATTTCAGGCTTCAAACATAAAGATAAAAATGTTAATGTTATGGTGAAGAATCAACAACAAGTGGGACACAATTGTAAAGTTGAACGAAATGTATTGCTTATTTTAAACTTTTTTAAAAAATAAATAACTGAAAAGTGGGGCGTGCAATATTATTCGTCCCCTTTACTTTCAGTGCAGCAAACTCACTCCAGAAGGTCATTGAGGATCTCTAAATGATCTAATGTTGTCCTAAATGACTGATGATAAATGTAAGCCACCTGTGTGTAATCAAGTCTCCGTATAAATGCACCTGCTCTGTGACAGTCTCAGTGTTCTGTTTAAAGCGCAGATAGCATCATGAAGACGAAGAAACACAACAAGCAGGTCCGTGATACTGTTGTGGAGACGTTTAAACCTGGATTTGGTTATAAAAAGATTTCCAAAACTTTAAACATCTCAAAGAGCACTGTGCAAGCGATCATATTGAAATGGAAGGAGTATCATACCACTGCAAATCTACCAAGACCCGGCCGACCATCCAAACTTTCATCTCAAACAAGGAGAAGACTGATCAGAGATGGAGCCAAGAGGCCCATGATCACTCTGGATGAACTGCAGAGATCTACAGCTGAGGTGGGAGAATCTGTCCATAGGACAACAATCAGTCGCACATTGCACACATCTGGCCTTTATAGAAAAGTGGCAATGAGAAAGCCATTTCTTAACGATATTGTTATGGGACTGCCAATTGGTAGGGAATAGGTAGGTCATCTAGGAGTCAGGGCCCACCGTGCAGAATAATCTGCTGCTTTGAAGGCAAGGTAAGGGATACTGTACCACAAGAGTGGTACTGTCACTGTTACCTCACAGTGACACTAAAGCGGGCTTTACACGCTACGATATCGTTAATGAATTATCATCGGAGTCACGTTGTTTGTGACGCACATCCGGCGTCATTAATGATATTTTAGTGTGTAACAGTTATGTGTGACCTAAAACGATCGCAAAAGCAGCAAAAATCGTTTGCCGCGAAGAGGTCGTCCTAAAACAAAAAATCGTTTACCTCTCATTAGCGATGTGGTTCCTCGTTCCTGCGGCAGCACACATTGCTGTGTGTGACACCTCAGGAGCGAGGAACATCTCCTTACCTGCCTCCACTGGCTATGCGGAAGGAAGGAGATGGGCGGGATGTTTTCGTCCCGCTCATCTCCGCCCCTCCACTTCTATTGGATGGCTGCCGTGTGACGCCACACGGCCCGCCCCCTTAGAAAGGAGGCGGTTCGCCAACCAGAGCGACGTCGCCAGACAGGTAAGTCCGTGTGACGGGGGTAAGCGAGGTTGTGCGCGACGGGCAGCAATTTGCCCATGTCGCACAACCGACGGGGTGGGTACAATCGCTTGCGATCACGCTAGCGAGATCGCAGCGTGTAAAGCCCGCTTTAGACTAAGTGCAGTGTTCACTGTTAACTTACAGAGACACGGCAAATGCCAAAATGATAAGAAGGGTGGACCTAAAGCTCCTACTCAATTACAGGAGCTACAAAGCATATGCGGATGGTGCCCCAACCGCTGTCCACCAACCAACTCCTCTGTTACCTCACAGAGGAAATGTAACTAGTACTAGTAGTGCAGCAGGTGTGTGAATGCAAATAATACGGAGAGTGGACTTGTAGCTCCTGCCCAATTTCAGAAACTACAAAGCTTACGCGGATGGTTACCCCAGCCGCTGTCCACTAACCGACACCTCTGTTACCTCACAGAGGAGATGTAACTAATAATATCGCAAGTGTGTGAATGCAAATAATATGAAGAGTGGACCTGTAGCTCCTGCCCAATTATAGGAACTTCAAAACATAAGCGGATGGTAGCCCAGCCGCAGCTCACTATCTAATACCAGTGGTACTTCACACTGATGTGTGTGCAAACAGTACTATCCGTACTGCTTAGGTTTAGTGATAGTCCCTGCCTCCACTCCTTGTGCTAACCACACAGAGGGAGTCAGTATGCTCTCTATGCAAACAGCACAGATGAATTAGAGAGACACTGAGAGCAGTGAGTGATGGCCCTGCGTGACCCTGCTCCTCTAAGCTAGATGGAAGCGGGCTGCAGTATAATACTAGGTGGCACTTAGACCCTACCTAACCCGTTCCACTAAAATGCAAGGAAGCGGGTAGTATTGGACATCACACAAGAGGCATCTACCCCATGCATGCACCAAGAACGACTGAGTGCCGAACAGCGTGCTGCAGGGATCTTTATAGATGAAGCACCTTCCACAAGATGGAGGAGCTCTGAGCTTAATCCACCAATCATCAACACGTTCGTCAAGAATGACGTCACCTGAAGCCAATCAGCAGCCAACATGTCATGGTCATGTGAGCCCGTGTCAGCGATGACGTCACCCGCGGCCAATCATTAGACAGTATGTCGTCATGTGATCACGCATCAGCGATGACGTCAATCGCGGCCAATCAGAAGCCGACACTTCATAGTCATGTGATCCCAGTTCACGACCAATCGCCGAGCACCACATGGTGAGCATGCTCAGAAGGGACAAAAGGTGACTTAGAACATAAAGCCTGCTTGCAAGCTCGTACATGCTCAGAAGCCCCACTACAGGACTTAGCCTCAGCCGCAAGAGTCTCACCGACGACCCGTAACAGATATCCCTAAAAAGTATTGTTTAAAGTTTGCCACAAGCCACCTGGGAGACACACCAAACATGTGGAAGAAGGTGCTCTTGTCAGATGAAACCAAAATCGAACTATTTGGGCACAATGCCAAATGATATGTTTTGCGTAAAAGCAACACAGCTCATTACCCTGAACACACCATCCCCACTGTCAAACATGGTGGTGGCAGCATCATGGTTTGGGCCTGCTTTTCTTCAGCAGGGACAGGGAAGATGGTTAAAATTGACGGAAAGATGAATGGAGCCAAATACAGGACCATTCTTGAAGAAAACCTGTTGGAGTCTACATAAGACCTGAGACTGGGACGGAGATTTGTCTTCCAACAAGACAATAATCCCAAACATAAAGCAAAATCTACAATGGAATGGTTCACAAATAAACATATCCAGGTGTTAGAATGGCCAAGTCAAAGTCCAGACCTGAATCCTATCGAGAATCTGTGGAAAGAGCTGAAAAGTGCTGTTCACAAATGCTCTCCATCCAACCTCACTCAGCTCGAGCTATTTGCAAAGGAAGAATGGGCAAGAATTTCAGTCTCTCGATGTGCTAAACTGATAGACACATACCACAAGCGACTTGCAGATCTAATCACAGCAAAAGGTGGTGCTACAAAGTATTAACTTAAAGGGGATGATTAATATATTCAGTTATTCTTTTTAAAAAGTTTAAAATGAGCAATAAATTTCATTCAACTTCATAAATGTGTCCCACTTGTTGTTGATTCTTCACAATGACATTAACATTTTTATCTTTATATTTGAAGCCTGAAATGTGGGAAGAGGTTGAAAAATTCAAAGGGGCCGAATACTTTCGCAAGGCACTGCATATACATATATATATATATATATATATATATATATATATATATATATATATATATATATATATATAAATATTAGAGAGATTACAGCACTCTGTTAAGGAAAGCAGTGAAGGAGAGAGCGCAGCACAATGCCTGGCTGTGATGTGCAATGAAACTCTGCCACAGCCCAGTCACTCAGGAACACTGGGTGCCGCCTCGGTGATGCCAGGTCAACTTCCAATTGCGGAACTTGATGTGACATCACCGGACATCCGAAGCCGCTATGACCCGAGTCACATAATGGGAACTGTTCGGACAGCGATAGCGACGCTCACAGGCACAATTGGTAATAGAAGGTATTTGGAAAAAGTTTTCTTTCTCAGCTTTAAATTGATATGCCACTATAGTGGACTACCTCTTTAAAGCACCACTGCAGCGGGTTTATGTATTTCACCGCCAGCGTGGTATCACTAATCTCTGTTCCCTAATGAAACATCAACTGCCATCTGCTGCTCTTCCCGACACTGCTATCTTGTGACCACAGCTCTTGACGAAAGGAATCTCTCAATGTAATTGCACAGGAGCCTCCTGCTACTCCTCAAACACTTGAAATTCATTCCCACGATCAGGATCTACAGCATTTTGGATGCAATGTACATGTTAGCTGCGTCCAAAACAGTTGTACACTACAAGCACAGTGGAAGGGATTTATAGAAATCCCATGCCAACTGGGCTTCTTTTGTACACAGCATAAACTGACATACGGCTAGGCTTGGCAAATGAATTTATTCTTGCGGAGATGCTAGTGCTCGGAGCGGAAGAACACAGCGAAAATATGCTGCTCCTAGAATCCTGATTGTGTGCACTGACGCTGCTTTCTCACAGAGAGCACTAGTGTCTCCGCAAGAGGAATGAGAGTGCTTCTATAACGCAGTGTCTCCTGACGGTGGGCACGTACCATTACACTGAAAACTGACATCTGACTCATCTTGCAGGCACTGAATGTACCTCATGCCTTCCATGATTGCTCCCAGACCCCCCTCTTATGCTCTCAGTTGATGCCGTCAATGCTGGAGGCAATGCCATATGGCATCGCTTGCTGGCTCCGCTGTGGTAGGGAGTCCAGGTCTGAGACTATGAACACTCAGTGTAGAAAGATTGGCGGGAATGACTGCGTTTAGCAGGTCTGGCCTGAATAGAGGATACTTTTCTTCTTGACCTGCACATATGGCCTTTCAGCGCATGCGCAGTAGAAACGACATTGTTTTTTCTCCAGGACACTAGTTGTTCATGGACAATCGGTAACTCTTTGGATGGTTCGCAACTGTAAACTTTGTTAGTCTGGTTACATACCTTTCCCTGAAAATATGACCTATACCGAAAATAAGCCGTATTATAAATTTTCAGTATTTTTGACATACTGCTTAAATATACACTCTGTGCAGAATTATTAGGCAAGTTGTATTTTAGAGAGGTTTTTTTTACTATTGATCAACAACTATGTTCTCAATCAACCCAAAAGACTCATAGATATCAAAGCTTAAGATTTTTGGAAGTTGGAGTGGGTTTTTTTTAGATTTGGCTATCTTAGGAGGATGTCTGCTTGTGCAGGTAACTATTACTGTGCAGAATTATTAGGCAACTTAATAAAAGCCAAATATCTTCCCATCTCACTTTTTTATTTTCACCAGGTAAACCAATATAACTGCACAAAATTTAGAACTAAACATTTCTGACATGCAAAAACAAAACCCCCAAAAATTAGTGACTAATATAGCCACCTTTCTTTATGATGACACTCAACAGCCTACCATCCATAGATTCTGTCAGTTGCTTGATCTGTTTACGATTAACATTGCATGCAGCAGCCACCACAGCCTCCAGACACTGTTCCGAGAGGTGTACTGTTTTCCCTCCCTATAGACCTTACATTTTACGAGGGACCACAGGTTCTCTATGGGGTTCAGATCAGGTGAATAAGGGGGCCATGTCATTATTTTTTCATCTTTTAGACCTTTACTGGCCAGCCACGCTGTGGAGTACTTGGATGAATGTCATGGAGCATTGTCCTGCATGTAAATCATGTTTTTCTTGAACAATACCGACTTCTTCCTGTACCACTGCTTGAAGTTGTCTTCCAGAAACTGGCAGTAGGTCTGGGAGTTAAGCTTCACTCCATCCTCAACCCAAAAAGGTCCCACAAGTTCATCTTTGATGATACCAGCCCATACCAGTACCCCACCTCCACCTTGCTGGCGTCTGAGTCGGAGTGGAGCTCTCTGCGCTTTACTGATCCAGCCTCTGGCCCATCCATCTGGCCCATCAAGAGTCACTCTCATTTCATCAGTCTATAAAACCTTTGAAAAACAATTCTTAAGATATTTCTTGGCCCAGTCTTGAGGTTTTATCTTATGTTTCTTGTTCAAAGGTGGTCGTTTTTCAGCCTTCCTTACCTTGGCCATGTCCCTGAGTATGGCACACCTTGTGCTTTTTGATACTCCAGTAACATTGCAGCCCTGAAATATGGCCAAACTGGTGGCAAAAGGCATCTTGGCAGCTTCACGCTTGATTTTCCTCAATTCATGGGCAGTTATGTTGCGCCTTTTTTGCCCAACACGCTTCTTGAGACCCTGTTGGCTATTTGCCATGAAACGCTTGATTGTTTAGCCATGGTTGTTTATCATGTGTCCATCTATTTATCTGCAAGCCTCCATTTTATGGTTTGATCACAGGGTTATCTAGGACTTGTGTACAGAATTGTGGTTATTGGGTGTGGACCTAATAGTACTCTAATGTGGGTTATTCTCAAGTGCATCTATGTTTTTAATTGATTTTAGATGTCCATCTTTGTCACTTTATATTTTTGTACTTTATGTCATGTGTGGCTTTTCATGTGTGATTTATAAAAGAAAAGAAATTTTGTTTTAATACTTTACATGTGATGATCCCGTCTTATTAGGTACGTCTCTCTTTTTTGTTATGATTGTTCAATGATCACGCTTCAAACGTTTGGCAATTTCAAGACTACTGCATCCCTCTGCAAGATTTCTCACAATTTTATGGACTTTTCAGAGCCCATCAAATCTCTCTTCTGACCCATTTTGCTAAAGGAAAGGAAGTTGCCTAATAATTAAGCACACCTTATATAGGGTGTTGATGTCATTACACCACATCCCTCCTCATTACAGAGATGCACATCACCTGATTTACTTAATTGGTAGTTGGCTCTCAAGCCCATACAGCTTGGAGTAAGACAACATGTATAAAAATTATCATGTGATCAAAATACTCATTTGCCTAATAATTCTGCACACAGTGTAAGCTCTACCCAGAAAATAAGCCCTAGTCGTGGTTCAATAATGAACCATGAGTCCATGCATGAGTCCATGCAGCTATAAAAGTTATAGAATACTGAGGGTACTTCATTATAGAAAGGAGACACCCCCAAAAGAGAGAAGAAAGAAGACTCCCAATCGTACTCACTAGACGCAAGGACCGGCGGTGGAACACACACCCATACACATCAGATCACACACCCACACACATCAGATCGCATACCTAAACACATCAGATCGCACACCCACACACATCAGATCGCACAACCACACACATCAGATCGCACAACCACACACATCAGATCGCACACCCACACACATCAGATTGCACAACCACACACATCAGATCGCACACCCACACACATCGGATCGCACACCCATACACATCAGATTGCACAACCACACATATCAGATCGCGCACACACAAACACACACCACATCCAGCGATAACGATTGCGCCTGGCCTGCAGACGATCCTGGGACGCAGTGCAGTGGAGCGTGAGGACCTGCGGTGGAACATATCGATGTTTTCTACCGCAAATCCTCGTGCTCCACTGCACTGCGTCCCAGGATCTTCTGCCGACCAGAAGCAATTGGTATCGCTGGATGTGGTGAGTGTGCGATCTGATATGTGTGTGTATAAGTGTGTGCAATCTGATGTAAGTGTGTCAGCCAGAAGCAGGGGAAGACGATGTGCAGATTACCTGCCGAACATCGCAGGAGGACCTGGGAGCGACACAGATGCCCAGGGTCAGGTAAGTGTGACTCTTCTGGGAACAGGGTCTGTGTATTTGGGGAAGTAAACTTTCCCCCAACCATATTTCTCTGAATATAAGCACTGCCACATATTCTGGGGCAAAAAAAAAATAAGACTGTCTTATTTTCAGGGAAACACAGTAAGGCCCTGTGCGCACGCTGCGGTTTTTGCCGCGGTTTTGCTGCATGAATTGCTGCAGAAAATGCTCAGAACCTTTCTGCATTCATTCCCCAGCAAAACCTATGGTAGAAAAAAAATGGTGTGCGCACACTGCGTTTTTTTTCCTATAGTGCATGTCACTTCTTTTGCGCAGGTACCTGTGGTTTTTGCCATAGATAATGGTAAAAAATTGCATGGACCGACCCGCGGCAAAAACACGGTTGTGGTTTTACCGCGGTTTTGCCGCAGATGCGATATTCCGCCAGAGGGTGCTGATTTTTTTTAAGTAAAGTCCCTTCTCTAGTGCGCACATAGTCTAAAGGGGGCTTTACACGGTAGCGGTATCGCTAGCAATTTCTAGCGATATCGAGCGTGTAAGTACCCGCTCCCTTCGTGCATGCGATTGTTTGTGATTGCTGCCGTAGCGAACATTATTGCTACAGCAGCGTCACTCGTACTTACCTGGTCGGCGGCGGCGCTGTGACTGCCGAAAAATCCCTCCTTCAAGGGGGAGGGACGTTCGGCATCACAGTGACGTCACCGCAACGTCACTAAGCGGCCAGCCAATCAAAGCGGAGGGGCGGAGATGAGCGGGACGTAACATCCCGCCCACCTCCTTCCTTCCGCATTGCGGCCGGCGGCAGGTAAGGAGACGGTCCTCGCTCCTGCGGTGTCACACATAGCGATGTGTGCTGCCGCATGAGCGATGAACAACATGGATAAACAACCCTTACCGAGTTTTGAGTTTGGGACGACCTCTCCATGATGAACGATTTTCACCATTTTTGAAGTCGCTTAAGGTCGCTGGTCAGTGTCACATGCTGCGATATCGGTAATGACGCCGGATGTGCGTCACTAACAACGTGACCCCGACGATAAAACATTAACGATATCGTAGAGTGTAAAGGCCCCTTTAGGCTGCTTTCACACCTCCGGTTTTTGCTATGCGGCACAATCCGGCACTTTGCAAGAAAAACGCAACCGTTTTGTTTTTGCTGCCGGTTGCGTTTTTCCTGCATAGACTTTAATTAGTGCCGCATTGTGCCGCATGGCCTTGCGTTCGGTCCGGTTTTTGCCGCATGCGGCAGATTTAGCCGATGCAGCGGCCGGATGGAACGTTGCCTGGCACGTTTTTTTGTGCGGCAAAAAAAAAACGCATCGCGCCGCATCCAGCCGATGCGGAGCTTTTTTCAATGCATCCCTATGGATGCCGGATGCGGCAAAAACCGCATCCGGTCGCCACATGCGTTTTTTGCCACTGCGCATGCTCAGTAGCATGCCGCAAGCGGCAAAAACCGGACAGGCCGCATGTAAAAAACTTATGCAAAGGATGCGGTGTTTTCACAGCATCCGTTGCATAGGTTTCACAGCCGGATTGAGCCACACGGCTCAAACCGGATGTGTGAAAGCAGCCTTAGGCTATGTTCACACTAGAAAAATGATTTTTCTTAAGAAATTTCTTAAGAAATTTCTTGAGTGCACCTGTGTTAAAAAACGCACCAAAAACGCACCTGCGTTTTTGCCGCGTTTTCGGTGCGTTTTTGGTGCGTTTTTGGTCCGTTTTTGGTGCGTTTTTACCGCTGGTTGCTCCCTGCGTTATTGTGCCAATTATCTATGGCAAAAAACGCAGTTAGCTGCAGAAAAGAAGTGACATGCTCATTCTTTTTCTTAAGAAAATCTACTGAAAGAATTTTCTTAAGAAAAAAACGCAGTGTGTGCACAGCTAATTTTTTTTGCCATAGGTTTTGCTGGGGAATGTCTGCAGAAAGGTTACAAGAATTTCTCAAGAAATTTCTGCAGCAAAAACGGACCCAAAACGCAGGTAAAAAACGCAGTGTGTGAACATAGCCTAAGGCTACTTTCACACATCGGTTTTTTCCCATCAGGTACAATCCGGAAAAAAACGGGTAAAACGGATCCGGTACCGCATCCGTTTTATCCCCATAGATTTGCATTGTTACCGGATTGTACCTGATGGCTTTGCGTTGCATCCGGTTTTTTCCGGATGCGGCAAAATTTATCAAAGCGGCGGCCGGAGGCAACGTGTCTTGCAACGTTTTTTTTTCTGGCAAAAAAAAACCGCATCGCGCCGCATCCGGCCGCTGCGGCGCATTTTCAATGCATGCCTATGGACACTGGATGCGGCGCGATGCGGAAAAAAACGCATCCGGCCGCCGCATGCGGTTTCTTCCACTGCGCATGCTCAGTAGCATGCCGCAACCGGAAAAAACCGGACCGGACGCATGTAAAAACTTATGCAAAGGATGCGGTGTTTTCACCGCATCCGTTGCATAGGTCTCACAGCCGGATTGAGCCGCACGGCTCAAACCGGATGTGTGAAAGTAGCCGTGGGCTACTTTCACACATCCGGATTTTTGCTCTGCGGCACAATACGGCGTTCTGCAGAAAAACCGCAACCGGCTTTTGTAACGCCGGTTGCGGTTTTTTTTTGCATACACTTACATTAGTGCCGTATTGTGCCGCAGGGGCTTGCGTTCGGTCCGGTTTTTGCCGCATGCGGCAGATTTAGCCGATGCCGCGGCCGGATCGAACGTTCCCTGCAACGTTTTTTTGCTCCGGCAAAAAACACCGCATCGCGCCGCATCCGGCCGCTGCGGCGCATTTTTCAATGCATACCTATGGAGGCCGGATGCGGCGCGATGCGGAAGAAAACGCATCCACTCGCCGCATGCGGTTTTTTCCACTGCGCATGCATGGAACCGGATGTGTGAAAGTAGCCTTATACAGGTGAAAAAATGGCCAAGTTCACCTCAGAGATCGGAGGATGGCGGGAAGGGTCTGGGACGGATTGGATGCTATGGCCCTGTGCTGCCTCCACTAAGCACTTCTACCCTTCAGTGTAGTGGGGTAATAGCTCAGGGCCACTATGATTGGACACAACCATTATCACACCAGACGCATTCCACCGAAAACACAGGTCTCAGAAGCGCCTGTCAGCTAGTGATGTGTCGTTCGCGAACGAGCCGATTCTTTGAGCCGGCTCTTTGAAGTGAACGATATGAGCCGAATCATCAAAGTGAACGAGCCATAAAGAGCCGCTTTTTTTTTTTTTTTTCACTGCTTCAGGGGGAAGCAGGAGATAAGGAGAAGAGTAAAGTAAACACAAGCTCTGGGCAGGAGCTGACACTTAAAGGGGTGGTCCACCCATTTTTTTTTTTCCCCCAATGATTTTCACTTACCAATGTATGCATCTTCTCCATTGTCTTCTGTTTCCATTTCTGGCACTGAGCGGCGCTATGCTGCACGCTCAGTGCCGGTCACATGACCCCCTGGAGCTGTGGCCGCCGGCATCCTCTGACGTCCCGGCATTTCCGGGCTCTCAAACAAGACGGATACGTCAGAGGAGGCTGGCACCACTCACACTGAGTGACAGGGCTGTGGGCGGTGACTACCGCACGTCACAGCTCAGCATCGAGGGGAGGAGCCGGAGGACATCACTGTGGAGCCGGCGTCCTGCAGTGTGCAGTACAGGGGGGGTCTTTAGCTGAATCCCCCCCTGCACGTAAGTATGTGCTCACACTTTCCACCCGCCCGCTCTGCTGCGATGTCAGGAGAGCGGCTGGTGTCGGGCAGTGTGATCATCTGCTCCTCCCAGCAGCACAGCAGGACGCAGCAAGACACTGACAGGCATGTCACCGCTGTGCTCTGCCATCTGTCTTGCTGCATGGGAGCAACTGTCTGCACTCTGTCACCTGCACCACAAGTCACAGAGTGGAGACAGTTGGTGACAGAGCACCTCTGCCCCTGACCCCCCCCCGTTCTTTCCCCACTCTCTTCGGATGTCTGTGTGATTTCTGTACAAGTAAAATATATCTTTGTACCGTGTTAGCCAGTAGAGAAAAAAATTGTTTAAAAGAACAGAGAGTCCTCAGTGGTTGATACCTTTTAATGGCTAACTGAAAAGATGGTAATAATTGCAAGCTTTCGAGACTACTCAGGTCTCTTCATCAGGCAGGAGATGAAGAGACCTGAGTAGTCTCGAAAGCTTGCAATTATTACCATCTTTTCAGTTAGCCATTAAAAGGTATCAACCACTGAGGACTCTCTGTTCTTTTAAACAATTTTTTTTGTGTGATTTCTGTGTGATTTGAAGAGGAAGGGAGGAGGCTTTGGGTGGAGATCTGAGGGGGGGGTGTTAGATAAGCTAGACACCTCCCTAGAGCCACAAAGAATTCTGGAACTTGTAGGAACTGAGCACAGGAAGTCAGAGGAGAGATTAACCCCATCAGAGCTGGAGCCAGCAATGAGCATGTGCTGTTAGTGCACAATAAAACCTAATTTTGCTGAAAAAACATAATAGATGTGTTGAGGGGCACATATTAGCAAGATTTATCAGAAAAAAAAAAAATCAGTTTTGGTAACTGGACAACTTCTTTAAAGCTATACACACATAGTGGTTCTTCCTTTCAGTGCCGGAGGCAGGAGGTAATGACCTGGGGTACGGCGGCCGGGCTGCCCCTCCACAGCGGGGCTGTATACTGTGAGCTGGTGCTGTATACTGTGAGCTGGTGCTGTATACTGTGAGCTGGTGCTGTTTGGTACTGTATACTTACTGTGAGCTGGTGCTGTATACTGTGAGCTGGTGCTGTATACTGTGAGCTGGTGCTGTTTGGTACTGTATACTTACTGTGAGCTGGTGCTGTATACTGTGAGCTGGTGCTGTATACTGTGAGCTGGTGCTGTTTGGTACTGTATACTTACTGTGAGCTGGTGCTGTATACTGTGAGCTGGTGCTGTATACTGTGAGCTGGTGCTGTTTGGTACTGTATATACTGTGAGCCGGGGCTGTATACTGTGAGCTGGTGCTGTTTGGTACTGTATACTTACTGTGAGCTGGTGCTGTATACTGTGAGCTGGTGCTGTTTGGTACTGTATACTTACTGTGAGCTGGTGCTGTATACTGTGAGCTGGTGCTGTATACTGTGAGCTGGTGCTGTTTGGTACTGTATACTTACTGTGAGCTGGTGCTGTATACTGTGAGCTGGTGCTGTATACTGTGAGCTGGTGCTGTTTGGTACTGTATACTTACTGTGAGCTGGTGCTGTATACTGTGAGCTGGTGCTGTATACTGTGAGCTGGTGCTGTTTGGTACTGTATATACTGTGAGCCGGGGCTGTATACTGTGAGCTGGTGCTGTTTGGTACTGTATACTTACTGTGAGCTGGTGCTGTATACTGTGAGCTGGTGCTGTTTGGTACTGTATACTTACTGTGAGCTGGTGCTGTATACTGTGAGCTGGTGCTGTATACTGTGAGCTGGTGCTGTTTGGTACTGTATATACTGTGAGCCGGGGCTGTATACTGTGAGCCGGGGCTGTATACTATGAGCCGGGGCTGTATACTGTGAGCCGGGGCTGTATACTGTGAGCCGGGGCTGTATACTGTGAGCCGGGGCTGTATACTGTGAGCCGGGGCTGTATACTGTGTTCAGTCCCTTTTTTCTATTTCTGTTAACAAATCCTGGTATTTTTAGATGTAAATAGATCTGACATCTGCACACAACCTCTATACATTTGTTTTATGTGCAATACTACCTCAATGACATTTATTGTCACTTAACTGTTAAAAAAGTCGGTATGTAACTAGTGTTGCATTGCCATATTGTGTTCCACTTGCTGGGATTTGTAGTGCTGTGCACCACCAGCAGACGTTGGACCCATGCTATGTTAGCATTTAAACATTTCTGTTCCAGGTTGTGTTGAAATAAACTATTCAGTATCCTATGCTTCCATATTTTGGTGTGCGTACAGTATGTGTGTACAATGTGTGTATGTGTGTGTGTCCTTTGTGTTCAGTATGTACAGTATGTGTACAATGTGTGTATGTATGTGTGTCCTTTGTGTTCAGTATGTACAGTGTTTGTGTACAATGTGTGTATGTATGTGTGTCCTTTGTGTTCAGTATGTACAGTATGTGTGTACAATGTGTGTATGTATGTGTGTCCTTTGTGTTCAGTATGTACAGTGTTTGTGTACAATGTGTGTATGTATGTGTGTCCTTTGTGTTCAGTATGTACAGTATGTGTGTACAATGTGTGTATGTATGTGTGTCCTTTGTGTTCAGTATGTACAGTGTTTGTGTACAATGTGTGTATGTATGTGTGTCCTTTGTGTTCAGTATGTACAGTGTGTGTGTACAATGTGTGTATGTATGTATGTCCTTTGTGTTCAGTATGTACAGTGTGTGTGTACAATGTGTGTATGTATGTGTGTCCTTTGTGTTCAGTATGTACAGTATGTATGTATGTCCTTTGTATTCAGTATGTACAGTGTGTGTGTACAATGTGTGTATGTGTGTCCTTTGTGTTCAGTATGTACAGTGTGTGTGTACAATGTGTGTATGTATGTGTGTCCTTTGTGTTCAGTATGTACAGTATGTGTGTACAATGTGTGTCCTTTGTGTTCAGTATGTACAGTGTGTGTACAATGTGTGTATGTATGTGTGTCCTTTGTGTTCAGTATGTACAGTATGTGTGTACAATGTGTGTACAATGTGTGTATGTATGTGTGTCCTTTGTGTTCAGTATGTACAGTGTGTGTACAATGTGTGTATGTATGTGTGTCCAGTATGTACAGTGTGTGTGTACAATGTGTGTATGTGTGTCCTTTGTGTTCAGTATGTACAGTGTGTGTACAATGTGTATATGTATGTGTGTCCAGTATGTACAGTGTGTGTGTACAATGTGTGTCCTTTGTGTTCAGTATGTACAGTGTGTGTACAATGTGTGTATGTATGTGTGTCCTTTGTGTTCAGTATGTCCAGTGTGTGTACAATGTGTGTATGTATGTGTGTCCAGTATGTACAGTGTGTGTGTACAATGTGTGTCCTTTGTGTTCAGTATGTACAGTGTGTGTACAATGTGTGTATGTATGTGTGTCCTTTGTGTTCAGTATGTACAGTGTGTGTACAATGTGTGTATGTATGTGTGTCCAGTATGTACAGTGTGTGTACAATGTGTGTATGTATGTGTGTCCTTTGTGTTCAGTATGTACAGTGTGTGTGTACAATGTGTGTATGTATGTGTGTCCTTTGTGTTCAGTATGTACAGTGTGTGTGTACAATGTGTGTATGTATGTGTGTCCTTTGTGTTCAGTATGTACAGTATGTGTGTACAATGTGTGTATGTATGTGTCCTTTGTGTTCAGTATGTACAGTGTGTGTGTACAATGTGTGTATGTATGTGTGTCCTTTGTGTTCAGTATGTCCAGTGTGTGTACAATGTGTGTATGTATGTGTGTCCTTTGTGTTCAGTATGTACAGTGTGTGTACAATGTGTGTATGTATGTGTGTCCAGTATGTACAGTGTGTGTGTACAATGTATGTATGTGTGTCCTTTGTGTTCAGTATGTACAGTGTGTGTGTACAATGTGTGTATGTATGTGTGTCCTTTGTGTTCAGTATGTACAGTGTGTGTACAATGTGTGTCCTTTGTGTTCAGTATGTACAGTGTGTGTGTACAATGTGTGTATGTATGTATGTCCTTTGTGTTCAGTATGTACAGTGTTTGTGTACAATGTGTGTATGTATGTGTGTCCTTTGTGTTCAGTATGTACAGTGTGTGTACAATGTGTGTATGTATGTGTGTCCAGTATGTACAGTGTGTGTGTACAATGTATGTATGTGTGTCCTTTGTGTTCAGTATGTACAGTGTGTGTGTACAATGTGTGTATGTATGTGTGTCCTTTGTGTTCAGTATGTACAGTGTGTGTACAATGTGTGTATGTATGTGTGTCCAGTATGTACAGTGTGTGTGTACAATGTATGTATGTGTGTCCTTTGTGTTCAGTATGTACAGTGTGTGTGTACAATGTGTGTATGTATGTGTGTCCTTTGTGTTCAGTATGTACAGTGTGTGTACAATGTGTGTCCTTTGTGTTCAGTATGTACAGTATGTGTGTACAATGTGTGCATGTATGTGTGTCCTTTGTGTTCAGTATGTACAGTGTGTGTACAATGTGTGTCCTTTGTGTTCAGTGTGTACAGTGTGTGTGTGTTGCACATATAGTGACAGGCAGCACAGTAATTGCAACTCGCCTTTATTTTCAGGAATTATAATCTTTTGTAGGAGCGACACATATCAGAGCACTGACTAATGTAGAAAGGACATGTACAAAAAACACCACATAAAAGAGGAGCGAGGGCCCTGTCCAGAAGAGCTGACAATCTGAGGAAACGGAAACAATAATGCTAAAAACTGTTTTTACTGCTTCACTAGATACATACAAGGGTGTAGAATGAGGTTCCCAATGTACAGGGGAGGTTCTGTATCATCACAAGGTGCAGCAGAGGTTTTTTTTAAAAAAAAGAGCCGTTTTTTGAGCCGAAAGAGCCGATTCTTTTTGGTGAGCCGAGCCGAATGAGCCGGCTCATCAAAAAGAGCCGGACTGCCCATCACTACTGTCAGCTGTGTGCACTACTGTGTAACATATCACTGCGCACAGGCGAGAGAGAGCTGCTACAAAGTAGTGCGTGACGTCACAGCCCGCGGATATAGCCCCTGGAGCGGAGACGTAGGACTGTAAACACGACCTCAACAAGTGAAAATGAATAAACGGTAAAATGGGAGCTGAGCGGCAGAGAACGATGTGCCCACGTGACGGGGCGGTGCTGATGACGTCACATGATAAGCAGCGGCCCGCACCGTCAGTGGACGGCCAGCCTGAGGGGCGGAGCTCCGTAGAAATCGGCTTTGGAGGGAGCCCAGCTCGCAGTAGTGGGGAGAGGGCGGGGCAGTATTGAGGCGGGAAGCAGTGGGCGTGGTCAGGGGTGGGTGTGGTCAGTAGGCCACTTTAGGCGCCTGAATCTTCGCGTATCACGCAGTTAAAATTCAGAGTCGATGAAGGCAGTTGTGCTGGTGACGCGGGAGCGTGGTGTCCCCGCGCGGTGGGTCCGGACCCCGCCCGCTCCACGGAGGAGCGCGCTCACACTGCGGGACTGTGGCCGCCAGACCGCGCGTCCCGGGAGGCGGGAAGCACCTGCTCAAGCGGTGTCATTCCTCACACTGCCAGAGCCCGTGCAGGCAGGCGTGGGCGCCATGTAACACACGTATACGTGCAATAACTGAGGCGGACACGTCCCTACTGTGCTCCACCTCTAGAGAGAGAAAAGCCCCTGGAAAACGACGGGCTCTGTGCATATAATGATAATGTGTGGACAGGTGCACATCAAAGGAGGGGACGCCATAGTCCCAGCAGCTGAGGACCCCTGTGTACATCAGAGGAGGGGGCGCCATAGTCCCAGCAGCTGAGGACCCCTGTGTACATCAGAGGAGGGGGCGCTCCATAGTCCCAGCAGCTGAGGACCCCTGTGTACATCAGAGGAGGGGACGCCATAGTCCCAGCAGCTGAGGACCCCTGTGTACATCAGAGGAGGGGACGCCATAGTCCCAGCAGCTGAGGACCCCTGTGTACATCAGAGGAGGGGGCGCTCCATAGTCCCAGCAGCTGAGGACCCCTGTGTACATCAGAGGAGGGGGCGCCATAGCCCCAGCAGCTGAGGACCCCTGTGTACATCAGAGGAGGGAGCACTCCATAGCCCCAGCAGCTGAGGACCCCTGTGTACATCAGAGGAGGGGCGCCATAGCCCCAGCAGCTGAGGACCCCTGTGTACATCAGAGGAGGGAGCACTCCATAGTCCCAGCAGCTGAGGACACCTGTGTATATCAGAGGAGGGGGCACACCCTAGTCCCATCAGCTGAGGACCCCTGTGTACATCAGAGAAGGGGGTGCTCCATAGTCCCAGCAGCTGAGGACACCTGTGTATATCAGAGCAGAGGGCGCACCATAGTCCAAGCAGCTGAGGACCCCTGTGTACATCAGAGGAGGGGACGCTCCATAGTCCCAGCAGCTGAGGACCCCTGTGTACATCAGAGGAGAGGGCGCTCCATAGTCCCAGCAGCTGAGGACCCCTGTGTACATCAGAGGAGGGAGCACTCCATAGTCCCAGCAGCTGAGGACCGCTGTGTACATCAGAGGAGGGGGGCTCCATAGTCCCAGCAGCTGAGGACCCCTGTGTACATCAGAGGAGGGGGTGCTCCATAGTCCCAGCAGCTGAGGACACCTGTGTACATCAGAGAAGGGGGCGCTCCATAGTCCCAGCAGCTGAGGACCCCTGTGTACATCACAGGAGAGGGCACTCCTTAATCCCAGCAGCTGAGGACCCCTGTGTATATCAGAGGAGGGGGTGCTCCATAGTCCCAGCAGCTGAGGACCCCTGTAAAGGAGTTTTGTGGTATTAGAAAAATGTCCACAAGAAAAATGGTAGAAGACCTAAGCTTTTTGACCCTCCACGGTGTCCGTCAGCCTCATACCTGCAGCATTGCCATGCCACCTACACTGTTGACCGCTGCAGACAATCTCCCGACCTCAGCCATCATGGTAGCATAGTTTGTACATGACCAGTGATAATGTGCATGTTATCATCACTAGGTGTATTCGGTGATCAATACCTAGATGACCCTATTTTCTCTCATTTCTTTGTGGTGACTTAACACCAGATACTGCCTTTTCCCAAAATAAAACCGTTAGACTGTGTTCACTTCTTTCAGGATTTGGGCATGGCTTGCACTGTGAAATTCTGCCACAATCTGAATGACAGAAATCAGAATTTCAGATCTAGACTTTCACAATGGATTATCCTAAATCAACGTGAAGTAGAATAAGAACATACCGTTATCGGTGTCGCTGCTCGACTACTGACGCTCATGGTAGATGCCAAGTGTACAAACTTAATAGCCGTAAAAATACCACAACTGTGATACGGATTCTGCAGAGTCCAGATACCTGCTGACCTGCTAGGAGGAATCCAGATATGTTACAAGGAATGAGGACCTTTCAGCAGAGGAGATGAAGATCCCTTAGCTCTGTCCTTGGAAATCTTTGGTTTGGTTGAACCCAAGGACTTTAGCAATCTCAGCTATGTTTCACACTATTTTCCACTCAGCCTGGCAGACAAATGACCCACAGAGTAGAAGCTGGGGTGCTAAATCCCATCGTGATCCTAACAGTAGAAAAAGTTCTATATTGTTGGGTAACGGATATGTGTGAATCCTAAGAGTAATGTCCAGCATCTTGATTTGGCACGGTGTGTTTCCAGCTGTAGTGTGCTGCCTAGCACCAGCATCTTGTGCCCATTGTACATGTTCTATGAGTCCAGTGAATTGGGCAGAGCACCAAAGCACGTCTTCTCGGAGTGTGCACATTCCTGGGCCAGATTCACACTACATTCTGAAGTATGTTTAACAACTTCTATGTATCATTAATTTTTTTTTTTGTTAAATTGCCTTCACCGCAATCTCAAGCCATGGAGACTTGACAGATGAGCACTCTGTAGGACGATCAATCTTGCACAAGCCTAGATAGGTCCACTTCTCTGCTGTTATCTTGATTTTATCAAGCCATTGGGTTGCTTGTCGTACTCTTCACTTTGTTCCTTCACTACAATGAGACAAATCAAGTTCACAACAACTACTTTTCAGCTGGGCTCAAGAATTAAGTCGATTCAGGGTTCAGAAGGAAACCCTAGATGGAAGCCATGAAGGCACTGCTGAGCGCATTGTGAATCTATCTAAGATATATAGGAATTGTAAGCGACGTAGACCTTGATTGACTTTACCCTTCATCAGGCTGCATAATTTTACAATGTTAACAGCGACCCCTTATCTCGGAAGGGGGTGGAGATATTTTATTGAAATTTGGCCTATATATTCTGGACCAAAACTGCAGAGATGTCACGAAATTTCAGCCCTCTACGGCTTTTGGAAGAAAAATATATTGCAATTTTAAAACGGAATAGTTACAATTGTACCTACTCAGCCGGACGAAGGTTAATTGGGATTTGTCTGCCTCGCACTTTGAAAGCAGGAATATCACTCACTGTGTATTGCACCATATTTGCCATAAAGTGATGAGGACCCTCATGGTGGCTCTGAACGTATCTGGATACAGGTTCCAACTCTTCAAGTTTTGTATTTAAGCACTGTTCATAACGGAAGCCACAGCTCTGAGCTTGGCCTATTGTATGATTAACAGGACCCCGCAGATCTCAATAATTAAAACAGGGTTTCCTTGTTTTGATAGCAATTAGTGTGGCACATGCTGACCTATTCTTATAGCCAAAACTAAAGAAACTACCACCTGAGGCTTCACAGACCTTAAATATAGACAGGAAGTCCAAGTGCCAATAATGGGTTTCTATCCTGTTGTATGACGTCAAGATAACATTATTCAAAAAGGCTGATGTAAGAGCTTGGGATCAATCCCTTCATACATGAGGCTGTAAAGGTGCCAAACATCAGGCAATCCAAGCAAGTAACGTGTATGGGAATGCTACCATGACTGCAGATGTCACAAGAAAAAAAGATGGGTCATGTTGTATTTTGACATGTTCAATCCCTTGTGCTCAGGTGATAAGCCACTTGATGTGCCTGACATTAGCTTGTTACTCCTTCATCCTCCCTCTGCTGAGCTGGTGAAACGTCAGGATGAAGAACTTACTGCCGAATGCGATTGGGATGGGTGTAACTATAATAGATGCAGGGGTTGCAGTTGCAGCCGTGCCCTTGAACTTATGGAGGCCAAAAAGATCCCTCTGGCCCATGTTAGAAATGTTGCAAATGAGGCCCATGAGCTTGATGTTACACCACTGGGTGTCAGCTAAAGTATTTGGCACGTCATTATGGCCTTGTGTCTAAGGCTATGTGCCCACGCTGCGGATTTTGCGTGGATTTTGCCGCGGATTTACTGCGGATTTTCCGAAAATCTGCAGCAGCGGCACTTCCAAGCCATTTCAATGGCATTTTGGAAATGCTGTGTCCATGCTGCGGATTTTTCCGCGGCGGATTTTCCGCGGAGTTTGATCCGGAAAAATCTGCAGCATGTCAATTATTGTTGCGGATTTTGGTGCGGATTTTGGGTATAGAATGGAGGGAAAAAAAAAATCTGCATCAAAATCTGCGGCAAATTCGCGGTAAATCCGCGGCAAAAACAAGGTGCGGATTTGCCGCGAAAGTCGCGGATTTTCATGCAGAAAAATCCGCAGGTACATTCTACCGTGGACACATAGCCTTAGTGTTTATTTAAGACAGATTAGAACATCTACATTTTAATGTGTACATCATGTTAGCCATCACCTCAGGACTGCTAAACTTATCTTAGGTGACTTCTGTGTAAAAGGGGTTGTCCAGAGAAAACAAGTTATCACCTTTAACATTCTGATCGGTGAGTATCCCACGGCTGGCACCTGGGCTAATTGGCAGATTGGAGAATTTATATACCTGATAGGCAACATTAATTCTTGTTGCAACATAGAGGCAGATTGGGTGCATGACTGCGACTCCATGCATTTTCTATGGGGCAATTGTAAAAAAACTGAGCTCAACAGCCCCATAGGGCATGAATAGGGCATCATTTGGGCATATGCACACTCCACTGCAATGGAAATGTTCCCCGTTCTGCTGATCGGTTCAGGTCCCAGTGATCAGACCCCCATTAATCAATAAAGTTATCACCCTGTAAAGTGTGACGTTCTATGGTGGTTGTATGATGAATTAGGTTCTGTTCAGTAGAACTATGGATTTTGCAGTATCTGGTAGCACCTTCCATTTTCAGCACTAGTATGGCCAGGTATAATAAGGATTCATAGACTAGACCTGATTTTCAGGTGGCTGTGGCTCATCTGCATGAGGAGATTCCCATTGTGCGTGTGCTCTACTCACAGTACACAGCCATGTCCTGTGCTCCCTTGCATGCACACATCCATGTCATCTGCTCCCTGGCATGCACACAGCCATTTCTTCAGCGCTCTATTGGGAGACCCAGACGATTGGGGTATAGCTACTGCCCTCCGGAGGCCACACAAAGCACTACACTAAAAAGTGCAAGGCCCCTCCCCTTCTGGCTATACCCCCCCGTGGTATCACGGGTACTCCAGTTTTCAAGCTTTGTGCGAAGGAGGTCAGACATCCACGCATAGCTCCACAGATTTTAGTCAGCAGTAGCTGCTGACTATTTCGGATGGAAGAAAAGAGGGCCCATATAGGGCCCCCAGCATGCTCCCTTCTCACCCGTTGATGGTGTTGTAAGGTTGAGGTACCTATTGCTGGTACAGAGGCTGGAGCCCCACATGCTGTTTTCCTTCCACATCCCCTTGTAGGGCTCTGTGGAAGTGGGATCCTGCCGGCCTCAAAGCTCTGACGCCGGGCTCCATCCACAGACCCATAGAACCTGGTGGATGCCGAGCAGGAGTACCATCAGGGACATGGCCCTGCATCATACAGGTACTCTGTGTCCCCGGCAGGCACAGACACACTCCGGGCTGGCTGGGTGTTGTAGTGCGCCGGGGACCGTAACGCTAGAGCTAGTGTCTCTACAGTTTACTGGGGGACTTTTTTCTGTGTGTGGGAACGCAGCGCCGACCCCCGCTGGACCGGCGGCGCTGCTGTGACTTTTAGTTCGCCGGGGACACGCCGACCGCGCTTTTACGGCGGTGGCGTTTATAAATCTAGTCCCCGGCTTTTGCGGCCTAGGACGCCGGCAGCTCCGATTCGTTCCCGCCCCCACCCTGTCAATCAGGGTAGGGGAGAGACGCTGTTTCACGGCAGCGACGAGGGCTGGAGCCTGATTTACATGCTCCAGCCCTCTCACTAGGCACAGAGGGAAGCAGGCTTCCCGCTCTTAGCCAGGAACGCCCAGGGCCCGCCCCCCCTCCTCTCTCAGGACGCCGGCAGCCATTACATGCATGTCTGGCTGGAGGAAGGACGCAAGGCTCTGGGAGACCTGGACTAGGGGGCTTTGGAGATCACACACCCGCTCTTAAGCGGGCGGTAAGCGGCTTTTCAGCTGGCCCCTCTAGTGCCTCAGTGTGTATTAGTGTACTGTGTCACTGGACATATATATATTTCCTTATTGCTTGCACTGTGAGGTCGCTTCCTGGCTGTATACCCAGATCACTCTGAGGAGGCAGCAACATGTCATCCGCAAAACGCAAGGCTGCCAAGGCTAGGGCTGTGTACACTGCGTGTGCTGCATGTGGGGCTGCTCTACCAGCAGGCTCCAAGGACCCCCATTGTGTGCAATGCTCAGATCCGGTGCTGCTTCGCCAGCCGGAGTCAGGAGAGATAGTGACCCAGGCTGAGACGCCTGTAAGTCCTGCCCCGGTGTCAGGGACAGACTTTGCAGTTTTTGCGGATAATATGTCTGTGACTATGGCAAAAATCCTTGAAACTTTGCAATCCATGCCTGGGGCTCAGTCTATGGACACGGCGAGGTCTCTGTCCTCTAATCCCCCTCAGTTGGATTTAATCCAGACTGCAAGGGGGTCCCCGGCTTCACAGGCTGAGTATTATGACTCAGATGATAGCCCCAGCCACCCTAAGCGAGCTCGCTGGGAAAGACCCTCAACGTCATCACACTGCTCAGGGTCTCAGCGCAATCAGTCTCCCTGTGATGCGTCTGATGAGAGTGATCAGGAGTCTTATCCTGGAACCCCTCTCAATCTGGATACCCCGGATGGGGACGCCATGGTAAACGATCTTATCTCAGCCATCAATAGACTGTTAGATATTTCTCCCCCAGCCCCTTCAGCAGAGGAGGCAGCTGCAGAGCAGGAGAAGTTTCGTTTCCTCTATCCCAAGCGTAAATTAAGTGCTTTCTTGGATCACTCTGACTTCAGAGAGTCAATCCAGAAACACGACGCTCATCCAGAAAGGCGTTTCTCTAAACGTTCTAAGGATACACGTTTTCCTTTTCCCCCTGATGTGGTCAAGCGCTGGACCCAGTGTCCAAAAGTTGACCCCCCGATTTCCAAACTTGCAGCTAGATCCATAGTTGCAGTGGAGGATGGCGCTTCACTTAAGGATGCCAATGACAGACAGATGGACCTTTGGTTAAAATCTGTCTATGAAGCTATCGGCGCGTCGTTTGCTCCAGCATTCGCAGCCGTATGGGCACTCCAAGCTATTTCAGCTGGTTTAGCAAAAGTGGATGCTATCTTACATCCAGCGGTGCCGCAAGTGGCGTCCCTTACCTCGCAGATGTCCGCGTTCGCGTCTTACGCTATCAATGCGGTCCTAGAATCTACCAGCCGCACCTCAATGGCGTCCGCCAATTCGGTAGTTTTGCGCAGAGCCTTGTGGTTAAAGGACTGGAAAGCAGATGCTGGTTCCAAAAAATGTTTAACCAGCCTGCCTTTATCTAGAGATAGACTGTTTGGCGAACCATTGGCTGACATCATTAAACAGTCCAAGGGTAAAGACTCTTCTTTACCCCAGCCCAGAACAAGCAAACCTCAGCAGAAAAAGTGGCAGCAGAGGTTTCAGTCCTTTCGAGGTTCGGGCAAGACACAATTCTCCTCGTCCAAAGGGACTCAGAGGACGCAAAGAAGCTCAGATTCCTGGCGGGCTCACGCGCGCCCCAAGAAAGCAAATGGAGGAACCGCTTCCAAAGCGGCCACCTCATGACTTCCAGCTCCCCCCCTCCGCATCTCCGGTCGGGGGCAGGCTCTCCCGCTTTTCCGTCATTTGGATGTCACAGGTCAAAGACCGGTGGGTGACAGACATTTTGTCGCGCGGGTACAGAATCGAGTTCAGTTCTCGTCCTCCAGCTCGGTTCTTCAGAACCTCCCCACATCCAGACCGAGCAGATGCCCTGCTGCAGGCGGTGGACTCCCTAAGAGCGGAAGGAGTAGTGGTTCCTGTACCGCCTCAGGAACAAGGGCGAGGGTTTTACTCCAATCTCTTTGTGGTTCCAAAAAAGGACGGCTCGTTCCGTCCTGTTCTGGATCTAAAGCTGCTCAACAAACATGTGCACGCCAGGCGGTTCCGGATGGAAACCCTCCGCTCTGTCGTGGCCTCAATGTCTCAAGGAGACTTCCTTGCCTCAATAGACATCAAAGATGCTTATCTCCACGTGCCAATTGCTACAGAACATCAACGTTTTCTACGTTTTGTGATAGGAAACGAACATCTTCAGTTCGTAGCTCTGCCATTCGGTCTGGCGACAGCCCCACGGGTTTTCACCAAGGTCATGGCGGCAGTGGTAGCAGTCTTGCACTCTCAGGGACACTCGGTGATCCCTTACCTAGACGATCTACTTGTCAAGGCACCCTCTCAAGAGGCATGCCAACTCAGTCTACATGCTACACTGGAGACTCTACAGACGTTTGGATGGATCATCAACTTTCCAAAGTCGAATCTGTCTCCGACACAGTCACTAACGTATCTTGGCATGGAGTTCCATACTCGAGCAGCGAGAGTGAAGCTTCCGCTGAACAAGCAGCGGTCACTACAGACAGGGGTGCAATCCCTCCTTCAGGGCCAGTCGCACCCCTTACGGCGCCTCATGCACTTCCTCGGGAAGATGGTGGCAGCCATGGAAGCAGTTCCCTTTGCGCAGTTTCATCTGCGCCCACTTCAATGGGACATTCTCCGCCAATGGGACGGGAAGTCAACGTCCCTGGACAGGAAAGTCTCTCTTTCCCAGACGGCCAAGGACTCTCTACAATGGTGGCTCCTTCCCACCTCATTGTCTCAGGGAAGATCCTTCCTGCCCCCATCCTGGGCAGTGGTCACGACAGATGCGAGTCTGTCAGGGTGGGGAGCAGTGTTTCTCCACCACAGGGCTCAGGGGACGTGGACTCCGCAGGAGTCCACCCTTCAGATCAATGTTCTGGAAATCAGAGCAGTGTATCTTGCCCTACTTGCCTTCCAGCAGTGGCTGGAAGGAAGGCAGATCCGAATTCAGTCGGACAACTCCACAGCGGTGGCATACATCAACCACCAAGGGGGGACACGCAGTCGGCAAGCCTTCCAGGAAGTCCGGCGGATTCTGATGTGGGTGGAAGCCACGGCCTCCACCATATCCGCAGTTCACATCCCCGGCGTAGAAAACTGGGAAGCAGACTTCCTCAGTCGCCAGGGCATGGACGCAGGGGAATGGTCCCTTCACCCGGACGTGTTTCAGGAAATCTGTCGCCGATGGGGAGTGCCGGACGTCGACCTAATGGCGTCCCGGCACAACAACAAGGTCCCGGCATTCATGGCGAGGTCGCGCGATCAAAGAGCTCTGGCGGCAGACGCATTAGTTCAAGATTGGTCGCAGTTCCGGCTCCCATACGTCTTCCCACCTCTGGCACTCTTGCCCAGAGTGTTACGCAAGATCAGATCCGATTGCAGCCGCGTCATACTCGTCGCCCCAGACTGGCCGAGGAGATCGTGGTATCCGGATCTGTGGCATCTCACGGTCGGTCGACCGTGGTCACTGCCAGACCGACCAGACTTACTGTCCCAAGGGCCGTTTTTCCATCAGAATTCTGCGGCCCTGAACCTGACTGTGTGGCCATTGAGTCCTGGATCCTAGCGTCTGCAGGATTATCTCAAGGAGTCGTAGCCACAATGAGACAGGCTAGGAAGTCAACGTCTGCTAAGATCTACCACAGGACGTGGAAGATTTTCTTATCTTGGTGCTCTGCACAGAGAGTATCCCCTTGGCCATTTGCATTGCCCACCTTTCTTTCCTTCCTGCAATCGGGGTTGGAAAAGGGCTTGTCGCTCAGTTCCCTTAAAGGGCAAGTCTCGGCACTGTCTGTGTTTTTTCAGAAGCGTCTAGCACGTCTTCCTAAGGTGCGCACGTTCCTACAGGGGGTCTGTCATATTGTGCCCCCGTACAAGCGGCCGTTAGATCCATGGGATCTGAACAGAGTACTTGTTGCTCTGCAAAAGCCGCCCTTCGAGCCTCTAAAGGACGTTTCCTTTTCTCGACTGTCACAGAAAGTGGCGTTTCTTGTCGCGATCACATCGCTTCGGCGAGTGTCTGAGCTGGCAGCTTTGTCATCCAAGGCTCCTTTCCTGGTGTTCCACCAGGACAAGGTAGTGCTGCGCCCCATTCCGGAGTTTCTCCCTAAGGTCGTATCCTCGTTTCATCTTAATCAGGATACATCCTTGCCTTCCTTTTACCCTCATCCGGTTCACCGGTATGAAAAGGACTTACGTTTGCTAGATCTGGTGAGAGCACTCAGAATCTACATCTCCCGAACGGCGCCCATACGCCGTTCCGATGCACTTTTTGTCCTTGTCGCTGGTCCGCGCAAGGGATTGCAGGCTTCTAAAGCCACCCTGGCTCGATGGATCAAAGAACCAATTCTAGAGGCCTACCGCTCTGCGGGGCTTCCGGTTCCTTCAGGGCTAAAAGCCCACTCAACCAGAGCCGTGGGTGCGTCCTGGGCATTACGTCACCAGGCTTCGGCTCAACAGGTGTGCCAGGCAGCAACCTGGTCCAGTCTGCACACTTTCACCAAGCATTATCAGGTGCATACCTATGCTTCGGCGGATGCCAGCTTAGGTAGAAGAGTCCTGCAGGCGGCAGTGACATCCCCGTAGGGGAGGGCTGTTTTTTGCAGCTCTAACATGAGGTATTTCTTTACCCACCCAGGGACAGCTTTTGGACGTCCCAATCGTCTGGGTCTCCCAATAGAGCGCTGAAGAAGAAGGGAATTTTGTTACTTACCGTAAATTCCTTTTCTTCTAGCTCTTATTGGGAGACCCAGCACCCGCCCTGTTGTCCTTCGGGATTTTTTTGTTGTTTGCGGGTACACATGTTGTTCATGTTGAACGGTTTTTTCAGTTCTCCGATGTTTCTCGGAGTTAATTTGTTTAAACCAGTTATTGGCTTCCTCCTTCTTGCTTTGGCACTAAAACTGGAGTACCCGTGATACCACGGGGGGGTATAGCCAGAAGGGGAGGGGCCTTGCACTTTTTAGTGTAGTGCTTTGTGTGGCCTCCGGAGGGCAGTAGCTATACCCCAATCGTCTGGGTCTCCCAATAAGAGCTAGAAGAAAAGGAATTTACGGTAAGTAACAAAATTCCCTTCTTCCTCTACACACTGGCATGCACACAGCCATTTCCTCTACACCCTGGCATGCACACAGCCATGTCCTCTGCTCCCTGGCATGCACACAGCTATGTCCTCTGCTCCCTGGCATGCACACAGCTATGTCCTCTGCTCCCTGGCATGCACACAGCTATGTCCTCTGCTCCCTGGCATGCACACAGCCATTTCCGCTGCTCCCTGGCATGCACACAGCCATGTCCTCTACACCCTGGCATGCACACAGCCATGTCCTCTGCTCCCTGGCATGCACACAGCTATGTCCTCTGCTCCCTGGCATGCACACAGCCATTTCCGCTGCTCCCTGGCATGCACACAGCCATGTCCTCTACACCCTGGCATGCACACAGTCATGTCCTCTGCTCCCTGGCATGCACACAGCTATGTCCTCTGCTCCCTGGCATGCACACAGCCATTTCCGCTGCTCCCTGGCATGCACACAGCCATTTCCTCTACACCCTGGCATGCACACAGCCATGTCCTCTGCTCCCTGGCATGCACACAGCCATGTCCTCTGCTCCCTGGCATGCACACAGCCATGTCCTCTGCTCCCTGACATGCACACAGCCATGTCCTCTGCTCCCTGGCATGCACACAGCCATGTCCTCTGCTCCCTGACATGCACACAGCCATGTCCTTTGCTAGCTGGCATGCACACAACCATGTCATCTGCTCCCTGGCATGCACATAGCCATGTCATCTCGCTGGCATGCACATAGCCACATCCTCTGCTTGCTGGCATGCACACAGCCATTTCCTCTGCTTGCTGGCATGCACACTAACATGTCATCTGCTCCCCAGCATGTACAGAGTCAGGAGCTGCAGGTACATGTGTGCACAAAGGTCCGGAGTGGCAGGTACATGTGTGCACACAAGTCAGCAGTAGCAGGTACATGTGTGCACACAGGTCAGAAGTGGAAGTTACATGTTTGCACTAAGGTCAGGAGTGGCAGCTACATGTGTGTATAGGTCAGGAGTGGATGTTCCATGTGTGCACACAATCAGGAGCAGGTACATGAGTGCACACAGTCAGGAGCAGGTACATGTGTGCACACAGTCAGGAGCAGGTACATGAGTGCACACAGTCAGGAGCAGGTACATGTGTGCACACAGTCAGGAGCAGGTACATGTGTGCACACAGTCATCAGCGGCAGGTACATGTGTGCACAGTCAGGAGCAGGTACATGTGAGCACACAGTCAGGAGCAGCAGGTACATGTGTGCAGGGCACACAGTCAAGAGCAGGTACATGAGTGCACACAGTCAGGAGCGGCAGGTACATGTGTGCAGGGCACACAGTCAGGAGCGGCAGGTACATGTGTGCACACAGTCAGGAGCGGCAGGTACATGTGTGCAGGGCACACAGTCAGGAGCAGCAGGTACATGTGTGCACACAGTCAGGAGCGGCAGGTACATGTGTGCACACAGTCAGGAGCGGCAGGTACATGTGGGCACACAGTCAGGAGCAGCAGGTACATGTGTGCAGGGCACACAGTCAGGAGCGGCAGGTACATGTGGGCACACAGTCAGGAGCAGCAAGTACATGTGTGCAGGGCACACAGTCAGGAGCGGCAGGTACATGTGTGCACACAGTCAGGAGCGGCAGGTACATGTGGGCACACAGTCAGGAGCAGCAGGTACATGTGTGCACACAGTCAGGAGCAGCAGGTACATGTGTGCACACAGTCAGGAGCGGCAGGTACATGTGTGCACACAGTCAGGAGCAGCAGGTACATGTGGGCACACAGTCAGGAGCAGCAGGTACATGTGGGCACACAGTCAGGAGCAGCAGGTACATGTGTGCACACAGTCAGGAGCAGCAGGTACATGTGTGCACACAGTCAGGAGCGGCAGGTACATGTGTGCACACAGTCAGGAGCAGCAGGTACATGTGGGCACACAGTCAGGAGCGGCAGGTACATGTGTGCACACAGTCAGGAGCGGCAGGTACATGTGTGCACACAGTCAGGAGCAGCAGGTACATGTGTGCACACAGTCAGGAGCGGCAGGTACATGTGTGCACACAGTCAGGAGCAGCAGGTACATGTGGGCACACAGTCAGGAGCAGCAGGTACATGTGTGCACAGTCAGGAGCAGCAGGTACATGTGTGCACAGTCAGGAGCAGCAGGTACATGTGTGCACACAGTCAGGAGCGGCAGGTACATGTGTGCACACAGTCAGGAGCAGCAGGTACATGTGGGCACACAGTCAGGAGCGGCAGGTACATGTGTGCACACAGTCAGGAGCGGCAGGTACATGTGTGCACACAGTCAGGAGCAGCAGGTACATGTGTGCACACAGTCAGGAGCGGCAGGTACATGTGTGCAGGGCACACAGTCAGGAGCAGTAGGTACATGCACACAGTAATGTGGCTCGGTGACTTCCTTTGCACTTGCCCCGCCCCTGTCACCCGTCCCTTACAGAATACATCTGTTCTCATCAGATCCTGGATTCTGGAAGCAGCAGATCCAATAAGAAGTACGTCACTCGTATCCTGAGCATCAGTAGTGGAGGTGATGGGAGGAGGAGGTGGGAAGACTTCTAGAAGGACGAGATAGGGGGGCACGAAGTACGAGGCCACTAGTAGTGCCTGAACTCAGAAGAAAAGGCGCAATGTGGCCCAGGAGTGTGAATAAAGTGTCTGCCGCGATCTGTGGCGTGTGATCGGCGCAGCGGGGATGTTGGATGGCAGGGAGAGGACACGGGTTACACCCCCTCCTAGCTGGAGACTGACACAGGATTGAGTGCAAAGTAAGCCTAACAGCACCCACCCCCTTTCCCAGCAGAGCAGCCTGCAACCATTCATATCAGCATACACACGCACATAGAAATATGTATATGTGGAGATTTCACGGCAAGTGTGCGGCGGCGGCCGGAGGGATCTGCAGGAGCGGCCATTGCACCGGCGGCTGAGGCGACGCACGGGAGTTACTTTCTCCGCTTCTGGCCACAGTATGTGCGCGATGACCGCCGGACTCTCTCTGCCAGGCTCATGGTCTTCCCTGTCTTTTCCGTGGGATCCTCCCCTATTCTAACCTGAGCTTCTCCCCACAGCGAGGACAGCACAGCGCCCAGAAGGTGAGTGCCCGGGAATCGCAGGGTGCAGGGCAGATTGGGGTGTGATGGAATGATGGCACCCTGTGAGGAGGACGCTGGCAGAGGTGGGGACTGTGCAGCAGCAGCAGCAGGCATTGCGCATGTTGGGCAGTCATGTTTAAAGAGTAAGAGGGAGGGGAGAGATGGAAACTGCAACTTTTCCTCAAGCTGCCATGGCTTGTTTACATGGAAAACTCTTTATTAATGACTGCGGCACTTGGCACATCCTGCCCAGTCATCCTCCCGCGCCTGGCACTGCCCGGGCTGCCCTCCTGGCTGGCTCCATGTTGCTGCGAGCAGTGCCGGATGGTGCAGCCACGTTCCTCCATGTGCACTTGTATCTCACACACAACATGGCTGGCACTTCCCGGGTGATGCCCACCAGTGCCTGAGCCCGGGCAGCACAAGCTGGAGAGCCCAGCGCCGCTGTAATGGAAATGTACTGCTGGCCTCATGCTGCACGCTGGGGAGAGGACTGTAGGGGGCGTGGCTGTTGTTTACCTTCTGAGACTCACGGCTCCCACCGGAGCTCTGGGGGCGGCTAATCAGCGCCATCACCAGCACAGCCCCTGCCACTGGGCACCGAGCAGAGGGGGCAGCTCCTGGGCTAATCACCAGCACATCCCCTGCCACTGGGCACCGAGGAGAGGGGGCAGCTCCTGGGCTAATCACCAGCACAGCCCCTGCCACTGGGCACCGAGGAGAGGGGGCAGCTCCTGGGCTAATCACCAGCACAGCCCCTGCCACTGGGCACCGAGGAGAGGGGGCAGCTCCTGGGCTAATCACCAGCACAGCCCCTGCCACTGGGCACCGAGCAGAGGGGGCAGCTCCTGGGCTAATCACCAGCACATCCCCTGCCACTGGGCACCGAGGAGAGGGGGCAGCTCCTGGGCTAATCACCAGCACAGCCCCTGCCACTGGGCACCGAGGAGAGGGGGCAGCTCCTGGGCTAATCACCAGCACAGCCCCTGCCACTGGGCACCGAGCAGAGGGGGCAGCTCCTGGGCTAATCACCAGCACATCCCCTGCCACTGGGCACCGAGGAGAGGGGGCAGCTCCTGGGCTAATCACCAGCACAGCCCCTGCCACTGGGCACCGAGGAGAGGGGGCAGCTCCTGGGCTAATCACCAGCACAGCCCCTGCCACTGGGCACCGAGGAGAGGGGGCAGCTCCTGGGCTAATCACCAGCACATCCCCTGCCACTGGGCACCGAGCAGAGGGGGCAGCTCCTGGGCTAATCACCAGCACATCCCCTGCCACTGGGCACCGAGGAGAGGGGGCAGCTCCTGGGCTAATCACCAGCACATCCCCTGCCACTGGGCACCGAGGAGAGGGGGCAGCTCCTGGGCTAATCACCAGCACATCCCCTGCCACTGGGCACCGAGCAGAGGGGGCAGCTCCTGGGCTAATCACCAGCACATCCCCTGCCACTGGGCACCGAGCAGAGGGGGCAGCTCCTGGGCTAATCACCAGCACATCCCCTGCCACTGGGCACCGAGCAGAGGGGGCAGCTCCTGGGCTAATCACCAGCACATTCCCTGCCACTGGGCACCGAGCAGAGGGGGCAGCTCCTGGGCTAATCACCAGCACATTCCCTGCCACTCGGCACCAAGCAGAGGGGGCAGCTCCTGGGCTAATCACCAGCACATCCCCTGCCACTGGGCACCGAGGAGAGGGGGCAGCTCCTGGGCTAATCACCAGCACATCCCCTGCCACTGGGCACCGAGCAGAGGGGGCAGCTCCTGGGCTAATCACCAGCACATCCCCTGCCACTGGGCACCGAGGAGAGGGGGCAGCTCCTGGGCTAATCACCAGCACAGCCCCTGCCACTGGGCACCGAGGAGAGGGGGCAGCCCCTGGGCTAATCACCAGCACAGCCCCTGCCACTGGGCAACGAGGAGAGGGGGCAGCTCCTGGGCTAATCACCAGCACATCCCCTGCCACTGGGCACCGAGCAGAGGGGGCAACTCCTGGGCTAATCACCAGCACATCCCCTGCCACTGGGCACCGAGCAGAGGGGGCAGCTCCTGGGCTAATCACCAGCACATCCCCTGCCACTGGGCACCGAGGAGAGGGGGCAGCTCCTGGGCTAATCACCAGCACAGCCCCTGCCACTGGGCACCGAGGAGAGGGGGCAGCCCCTGGGCTAATCACCAGCACAGCCCCTGCCACTGGGCAACGAGGAGAGGGGGCAGCTCCTGGGCTAATCACCAGCACATCCCCTGCCACTGGGCACCGAGCAGAGGGGGCAACTCCTGGGCTAATCACCAGCACATCCCCTGCCACTGGGCACCGAGCAGAGGGGGCAGCTCCTGGGCTAATCACCAGCACATCCCCTGCCACTGGGCACCGAGGAGAGGGGGCAGCTCCTGGGCTAATCACCAGCACATCCCCTGCCACTGGGCACCGAGCAGAGGGGGCAGCTCCTGGGCTAATCACCAGCACAGCCCCTGCCACTGGGCACCGAGCAGAGGGGGCAGCTCCTGGGCTAATCACCAGCACAGCCCCTGCCACTGGGCAACGAGGAGAGGGGGCAGCTCCTGGGCTAATCACCAGCACAGCCCCTGCTCCTGGGCTAATCACCAGCACATCAGCTGCCACTGTTCTGAGGGGGCAGCTTCTGGGCTAATCACTGGGCTGAGGGGGCAGCTTCTGGGCTAATCACTGGGCTGAGGGGGCAGCTTCTGGGCTAATCACTGGGCTGAGGGGGCAGCTTCTGGGCTAATCACTGGGCTGAGGGGGCAGCTTCTGGGCTAATCACTGGGCTGAGGGGGCAGCTTCTGGGCTACTCACCGGCCATCACCAGCACATAGCCAGCCACTGGGCTGAGGGGACAGCTTCTAGGCTGATCAACGGCAATCACCTGCATAACCTCTCCTGCCACTGGGCTTAGGGGGCAGCTATTGGACCAATCAGCACCATCACTAGAACATCGGGTGAGGGGACAGCTTTTTGGGTTAATCATTGGCAATCACCAGCACAATCTCTTCTGCCACAGGGCTTTGGGCTGAGGGGGCAGCTTCTGGGATAATCACCGGCCATCATGAGCGCATCTGCCACTGTGCTGACGGGGCAGCTTCTAGGCTGATTAGCAGCAATCACCTGCATAACCTCTCCTGCCACTGGGCTGAGGGGGCAGCTTCTGGGCCAATCAGCCCCATCGCTAGAACATCTGCTGCCTTTAGGCTGAGGGGACAGCTTTTTGGGCTAATCACCGGCAATCACCAGCACAACCTCTTCTGCCACAGGGCGCTGGGCTGAGGGGGCAGCTTCTGTAGGGCACAGATGGGAAGTCATGTAGACAGACTGTAGAATTGGCCCTACTGACCCCAGAGCCTGCATGTACAGGGTGTATGGACAAGGCCTGGCCACAAGTGTGGGCAAAATAAGCCTATCCAGCCTATATGTGTAAGTTGTGACATGCTTTCTATTAATTACTGGTTGTTTCAGGGTCTGTTCACATGGAGCTTTTTGAGGTGGATTTTGCAGCACATCTGACCCAAGATCCACATCAGAGAGTCTGTGAAGTGTTATTTAAAGCCGAGCTGCTTCAGTGCCCATGTGAAAATCCCTGTGTGAGCATACCTTGTGTTCTTATCACTGAGCACACAGGTGACGTACAGTGAGTCAGGCACCGTGTGATCAGTGACTACCTGCACAGGCGTTGTATAACATCTCATAACTAGTTTTACTTTCTGTATTAAAGGGGCCACACACATGGGGCTGCATACATGCCTCTATTATATTGGGGACTTGGCTTATCTGTAACACAATGGTCCTGATGGGAACCCCCTAAATTACTACCACAGACCCCAATAACTTCTCCAGGAGTATAGCCAGTACTAGTGCTAATCTCCTCCTGTACCAGTCTGTGCCTTGTATTGTTTATGATTATTGTACTTTATTTTATGTATACTCTTTTCATTTGTAAAGCGCCATGGAATAAATAATAATACAATGCGCCTTGACATTAGTGCACTGAGCTGGGTGTCAGTATTGGTTGTGGCCTTTCATTCTTGTAAGTTTTTGTGCGCAGTGTGTGTGATGGCGGCGGAGCTCTACCTGCATTCTCTTTCCATAGTATATATCTTGTAGGACAGGGGCACATGCAGCAGTGGTGTCCTGTCATCTCTGTGTGGCGCCCTCTGCTGGACTCCCTGCTCACACCTGACCCTGTACCTGCACTTTTTTTGTGCTGTCACAGTCTTAAAGGAGACTAATATTGGATCCATTGATAGCTGACAGACTATGTATACAGAAGTGGGCACTGAGGAGTTAACACAGCCTTCTTGTTTTTTAGTGGTTAATGCCAGCATTGAACTCTGGTCTTGCCCTGCTGCTCAGTCGGGTCTGTGCTGGGGCTGGTCTCCGGGCCCAGAGCTGCGCACAGATGGCCACTGTTTACTTCACTCCAATCTCCATTTTGTTGGGTTGCATATCATTGAGTAATCTTAGGTAGCAGTTAATTTCGCTTGCTGCTGCTAAAGATCCTTGGCTCTCGCACAGCACGGTCTGAAGCCAATAGGAGTGTCCCTGACATAGTGCTGAGAAAGAGGGAAATGGTGATTGGTGGCAGCGGCAGGGCCGGCGGATTGGCTGCACAGTAGTGGGAAGGTGTGGAGGGAAGTGTTTCTAGTACTCAGATGTCAGTGCTATGTGCAGCCAGTGGCGTAAGCTTATGTCACATTACATTTGCAGGACGCCAGGGATCCGGCTGTGTCAGTGCAGAGATCACACCGCGCTCATCTACCTCGTATCTTAAAGTAATGGATGTTCTTCTGCTGTATTCTGCTAGTTGTGCCTCGTGAAGCTGTTCTTAGGATCCATCGCCGGTGCCGGAAGCGTCATACCACTTTTCTCACACATACTGTATAGCCATAGTGTTAGAAAAAGTATACCACAGGAGACGATTACTGCTGTATAGTGATGTACAGCCAGCCTGAAGGAGATAAGAAGGATATTCTGTTGTAGGCATGACCAGGCCCCAAAGCCAGGACCCTTCACCACATGAGCGCTGCCAGTAATCCCCGCTATATCGCTAAGGCTAGTTTCACACTTGCGTTGTGCGGCATCCGTCACATTGTGTTGTGTGACGGATGTAACGGATGCATTGCATATAGTGGCACAACTGATGCGACTGATGCTGCAAAACAACGGAATCCGTTGTAGCTTTTTTTTTTTTCAACAATTACTCAACTGAGCATGCGCAGTTGTAAAAACGGATGCGTCACAGCAATCCGTCAAATGACGGATTCCGCCACCATAGACTTCCATTATAAAAATGCCGGACGCCGACGGAATCCAGCACATTGCGTTTTTTTGATGCTCAGGGAAGCGCAGAAAAACGCTACATGCTGCGTTCTTTCCGCCCGGCGGATGCAACGCAGGACCATCAGTCGCAATGCGTCGTCCATACAAGTCTATGGGAAGCAGCAGAATCCATTAATGGATTCCGCTGTTTTCCAAAACGGCGGATTGCGACTGAAGGAAATAAACGCCAGTGTGAAACTAGCCTTAGGTAATCATGAGCTGCCATTTGTCAGAGTCTTTGAATACGGCGTTATGTTATGAGTAATGGAGAGCGGTGTGGGGAGGATGAAAGCCACGACCCGCCGAAAAATTTACACTTCTCAACATCGCGAATGTAAAACCAAGAAGGAAAATATATTAATGATATGCAAAGGATACAAAAATGAATACCACACTTACTAGTCCTACTTCAGGGATTATACTGTGGAGGGTACAATGTATGGTAGCCAGTCCCCTCTACCCTTCATTCCAGGCACAGTAACATCTCAGCGACACATTAGTTTGGTAATAGGACCAGTAGTGTAGACATTTCTCCAAAGTCTCCCAGCCTTTCAACACAACTCCAGGCTGCATGTTGCTCATGCTCCTGTGAGCATCCTTCTTGGCCTAAACGGGCTACCATTGCCTTCAGCATCCAAGTTGCATGGGTGGCCATTTGAAAAAGGCCTCTCTATTCCTTGTGGCTTCTCCACGTGACGGGTCTCCCTGTATATATGTGTGTGTCCCTGTATATATATGTGTGTGTGTGTGTGTATGTATATGTATATATATATATATATATATATATATATATATATATATATATATATATATATATATATATATACAGTGTGTCCACCCATATCCTGTCCACTGCCATTAACTTGAGAACGGCGGCAGCTATAGGCACAGAAGTGGTGTCTAGGTATAGTAAAGTAGCCATGCGCTACACAATGAAACCACCTATAGCGCCACCTGGTGGAAAACAACGGAGTTAGCATTTTTATCTCTAAAACGGAACGAGAGAGAGGAAAAAAAGTGAATTACAAAGTTGTGGGGCATCATCAATTCAATACGAATCGACACCTTGCATACAGAAATGCTATGATTAGAACGTGTAAAACTCACAAGGCTGCGGACGTGAAGCGATACCTCATGGAGACCTTCCTACAAGTCATTGGGTATGGTGGCTGCATGGAGTGGCCTCCACGCTCACCTGACCTGACCCAATTGGATTTCTTTCTGTGAGGTCACACCAAACAGCAGGTGTATGCAACCCCTCCACCAACATTGCAGGACCTACGACGACATCCCAGATGCTTGTGCAAACGTGTCACCTACCATATTGTACAACGTGCAGCAAGATACAGTATGCTGTCCAGAGTCCAGATGTGCATTGCAGCTGACGGGGGCCACTTTGAGCATCAAAGTTAAATGAGCGTCATATGCGTGACCAGCATTCAATGTTTTGGGGGGGGGGGTCATGGGTTTCATATCATAGCATTTCTGTATGCAGGGTGTCAATTTGTATTGAATTGATGATGCCCTATAATTTTTTAATTCACTTTTTTCTCTGTCTCGTTCTGTTTTCGAGATAAAAATGCTAACTCCGTTGTTTTCCACCAGGTGGCGCTATAGGTGGTTTCATTGTGTAGCGCACGGCTACTTTACTATACCTAGACACCCCTTCTATACCTATAGCTGCCGCCGTTCTCAAGTTAATGGCGGTAGACACACTGTATAAGGAGATATTGGATAGTCAGTGGCAACAGGTAGGGAGATGCCACTGTGGACCTGCCTTATGACTAGTCACAGTCAGGCATTTTTCAAAGTCCAACATACCTGGCAGAAATCATCCAGCCAGAGTCATATACATACTACCTGCGGATGTTTAAGCTGTCAGGAGAACTTTTAAGGAGAACTTGCAGCAGAATGTTTGTCTGCCTTCAGCTCATCCCCCACCCCTCCCCCTCTTCATAGAATCTTATGAGCACCAACTGTCTTCTCATTTTACAGTTACGGAAAAGTCTGTATACACTGAACATAGAATATACAGGTTTTACTCATGGATTGAGGAGAAAGAAGCTTCTATCTGAAAAGACATATTAAAAAGTTGCCTATTTTCATGTGCACTATTGATTTATGGAATGCAAATGAAAATGTTTGCCCGCAGCCACCAACGCTGATGAAATAACCAGATAACTGTACTTCTGTTTATCCCCCACCATTCCAGTGCGTCACTCCTAGTTCTCCCCGTCAACAAAAAAAGATCAGTGTTTATATGTAGAGATGTTCGGTATATGGTGGCGCTTACTTAAATTACTGTATTTATTCTTTTTTGTAGATTTAATGCTTAATTATGTAAATAGGCAAGGGGAAGAATCAGCGCATGTGATGTCTGTATGATGTATAATAGCTCTGTAGGGCGATAGAAGTCTCACATTATGCTGTGATCGAGAAAGGCCTGAATATGTGTGTGTACACAATATATATATATATATATATATATATATATATGTATATATGTATATATATATATGTATATATAATTACAGTACAGACAAAGTTTGGACACACCTTCTCATCTCTAGAACAACTGTTAAGAGGAGACTTTGTGCAGCAGGCCTTCATGGTAAAATAGCTGCTAGGAAACCACTGCTAAGGACAGGCAACAAGCAGAAGAGACTTGTTTGGGCTAAAGAACACAAGGAATGGACATTAGACCAGTGGAAATCTGCTTTGGTCTGATCAGTCCAAATTTGAGATCTTTGGATCCAACCACCGTGTCTTTGTAGAAAAGGTGAACGGATGGGCTCTACATGGCTGGTTCCCACCATGAAGCATGGAGGAGGAGGTGTGATGGTGTGGGGGTGCTTTGCTGGTGACACTGTTGGGGATTTATTCAAAATTGAAGGCATACAGAACCAGCATGGCTACCACAGCATCTTGCAGCGGCATGCTATTCCATCCGGTTTGCGTTTAGTTGGACCATCATTTATTTTTCAACAGGACAATGACCCCAAACACACCTCCAGGCTGTGTAAGGGCTATTTGACTAAGAAGGAGAGTGATGGGGTGCTACGCCAGATGACCTGGTCTCCACAGTCACTAGACCTGAACCCAATCGAGATGGTTTGGGGTGAGCTGGACCGCAGAGTGAAGGCAAAAGGGCCAACAAGTGCTAAGCATCTCTGGGAACTCCTTCAAGACTGTTGGAAAACCATTTCCGGTGACTACCTCTTGAAGCTCATCAAGAGAATGCCAAGAGTGTGCAAAGCAGTAATCAAAGCAAAAGGTGGCTACTTTAAAGAACTTAGAATATAAGACCTATTTTCAGTTGTTTCACACTTTTAAGTATTTCATGCCATATGTTTTAATTCATAGTTTTGATGCCTTCAATGTGAATCTACAATTTTTAGAGTCATGACAATAAAGAAAACTCTTTGAATGAGAAAGCGTGTCCAAACTTTTGGTCTGTACTGTGTGTGTATATAGATAGAGAGAGATAGATATAGATAAAAAAAAAATGTGTATATATCCAGAAATGTTACAATGGAGGAATAAAGTGAGCAAGTATTTACACCACTTCACCTTTCTCCTGTCCACAGTCCTCTGTTCGTGGTCAGTACAGATTTATTCATTTATCAGTATTGGTGGCTATCGGATGGTCAGATGCATTTAAAAGAAAAGATCTATTCTTCAAAAGGCAAAATTCACATTGAATGGGCTGCCTAGCCATAAACCAAAATGTGGATGTTGACAGTGTGTTAAAATGGCAGAACAGTTGCTATTCACCTGTAACCCTTACATTTCTCCAGCGCAGATGCTCCCGTGGTTCCCTGCTGGTCTCTGTTTACAATGCAGCAGTCACACATCATTACAAAATATCAACCATACAGTAGCAAGCTACGGTCCGCAGTAGTTACATGACATAAATACCATCATCACCGTGTATTAACTATTCAGTATATACACATGGTTCACTAGATAACTGATGATTAAATGAGTTCCAATCCCTCAGTTTGAAGGGCGGTTAAAGGGGTTCTCCAGGAATTTAAAGGCAATCTGTTACCAGATTTTTGCTCCCCCACCTGAGAGCAATATTCTGCAATGGTCAAGTCACTCACCAGATCTCAACCCCATTGAGTTTCATTTCACATGCTTAAGACAACCATAAAAGGGAATCTATTACCAGGTTGTTGCCACCCCATGTGAGAGCAGCGTAATGTAGAGACAGAGACCTTGATTCCAGCGATGTTCCACTTACTGAGCTGTTTGCTATCATTTTTAATAAAATCAATGTTTTCTCTACTGCAGATTTAGCAGTTATACAGAGCTCATGAATATGCTGGACTACCTGGCAGCACGCCAAGTAGTCCTCTAATGATCATCTACTGCTGATTAGTCAGTGATTTTATCAAAACTACAGTAAGCAGCCCAGTAAGTGACACACTGCTGGAATCAGGGTCTCTGTCTCTACATGTTGTTGCTCTCAGGTAAGGGGGCAAAAAAATGGTGACAGATTCTCTTTAACAGGTCTCATACTCAACAGCTTTTGCTAAGGCTCTCCTGCACATTTGCTGAAAGTTGGCGGAACCCATAGACCATCTGATGTGTATGGCACCTCCGGACTCTCTCCAGACAGATGATGTTGGAGGAGAGAAGTATCGAGCACTTACAATTTCAATGCCTGATCCTCCTTTAGGAGGAGATAAGCTTCTGCCACAGTGTTCGTAGCATTTTTATCCACCCTTCCCCATTGAAATTACCAGCTTGATTACCTGAACACTTGTGTGGGGAAGTCAGGAGAGATACCTGTTTGCTGTACAAACATTTGGATGTCGGCCATACTTATGTCCCGGGGTGATCACAGTGTCGGGGCTAATGGGATTTTTATGGAGGGAGCGCCTTGGATTTGAAGGTTTCTCCTTTGTGTCGGAATGTAGCTGTCAATCGGTGATCGGAATTTCCCTCCACTGGTGGCCACGCTTTAAGGGTTTGTAAATAGCTTTATAATCCGTGATGATATTGACATTTCATGGTAGTATTTTTGTAGAAATGTCCGTAAGCCTTAAGGTACCGTCACACTAAGCGACGCTCCAGCGATCTGACCTAGCAGGGATCGCTGGAGTGTCGCTACATGGTTGCTGGTGAGCTGTCAATCAGGCAGATCTCCACAGAGATCAGTGACCTGTGTAACGACGCTGTGCTTGGTAACCATAGTACACATCGGGTTACGAAGCAAAGCACTTTGCTTATAGTTACCCGATGTGTACCTTGGATACGTGTGCAGGGAGCTGGCTTCTAGAATCTGCGGACGCTGGTAACCAAGGTAAATATCGGGTAACAAAGAAAAGCCTGTGCTTGGTTACCCGATGTGTACCTTGGTTACCAGCGTCCGCAGAAGCCGGCTCCCTGCACATTCAGATTGTTGGCTCCCGCTGTCAAACACAGCGATGTGTGCTTCACAGCGGGAGAGCAACGACCAAAAAATGGTACAGGACATTCAGCAACGACCGGCAACCTCACAGCAGGGGCCAGGTCGTTGCTGGATGTCACACACCGCGACATCGTTAGCAAGATCGCTGTTGCGTCTAAAAAACCGTCACTCAGCAGCGATGTCGCGAGCGATGTCGCTTAGTGAGACGTGGCCTTTAGTATACTGTTTGTTATTCTATCTAAACCAAAGTCTATTTTATTCTTCATCACACAAACAGATGTGACAGACCCTATAGGAAACACTTGAAGAAAGGTGTTGTGTAGGTGGTTTCACCAGTTGTATTCATGAGTGGGATGGGAGTCACTTGTAATGTTATGCCATATTTGTTATTGCTCACATTACCAAGAGTATTTTATTCTGGCTCTATATGACCACGATATAAAAAAACATAACACAAAAGTATACAAGATGTATTGCCTGACTACACTATGAATACATGACTTCTTCTATTACCATAAAAAATATCTAGATCGGCCAAGAATGGATAACGATGAAATATAACCAGAGCCCCTACATCTCCAGCCCATACCACTGCACATTAGCCATACATGTTAGGCTAAGTTCACACTTCAGTTGTTTTCAATCCGTCAGGTCCGTCAGCAACGGATCAGTTGTTTTCTAGATGTCAACTGATGCAACTGATGTGTTTTTCACAGGATTCCTTTCACAGGAATCCTGTGAAAAAACGGATCAGTTGCATCCGTTACATCTGCTGTGCGTCCGTTTTTTGACGGATCAGTCATGATCCGTCTGTGTTTTGGACAGCCCAGTGGGCGTGCCAAACATGCTGGGCATGCTCAGTAGAGCATGACGGAATCCTGCGCTGGATTCCGTTGTAAGACGGATTACGACGGAATCCAGCACCATAGACATACATTACAAGCTTGACGGATGGCGACGGATTCCTGTGCGGCGCGTTAATTTTGACGGCCCGAAAAACGTTACATTCTGCGTTGCTCCCCGCTCGGCGGTCATCAAAAACGACGGACCGTGACGCAGCGGATGGAACGCAGGGTCATCAGTCGCAATCCGTCACTAATAGAAGCCTATGAGGAAATACTGGATTCCTGCAAAATATTTTGCAGGATTCCGTAATTCCTCAAGGCTACGGATTGTGACTGATGCAAAACAACTGAAGTGTGAACTTAGCCTTAGGTAACTTTTTGGCCAGTTGTTATCTTTATATAATACCTATACAGTTTAGGCTAAGTTCACACATCCTGTGTTTTCAATCCGTCAGGTCCGTCAGCAACGGATCAGTCATTTTCAAGATGTCAACTGATGCAACTGATGTGTTTTTCACAGGATTCCTTTCACAGGAATCCTGTGAAAAAACGGATCAGTTGCGTCCGTTACATCCGCTGTGCGTCCGTTTTTTGACGGATCAGTCATGATCCGTCTGTGTTTGGGACAGCCCAGTGGGCGTGCCAAGCATGCTGGGCATGCTCAGTAGAGCATGACGGAATCCTGCGCTGGATTCCGTTGTAAGACGGATTACGACGGAATCCAGCACCATAGACATGCATTACAAGCTTGACGGATGGCGACGGATTCCTGTGCGGCGCGTTAATTTTGACGGCCCGAAAAACGTTACATTCTGCGTTGCTCCCCGCTCGGCGGTCAGTCAAAAACGACGGACCGCGACGCAGCGGATGCAACGCAGGGTCATCAGTCGCAATCCGTCGCTAATAGAAGTCTATGGGGAAATACAGGATTCCTGCAAAATATTTTGCAGGTTACCGTAATTCCCCAAGGCGACGGATTGTGACTGATGCAAAACACAGGATGTGTGAACTTAGCCTAAGCTGGTGTCACACACAGCGACAACGACGTCGCTGCTACGTCACCATTTTCTGTGACGTTGCAGCGATGTCCCGTCGCTGTCGCTGTGTGTGACATCCAGCAACGACCTGGCCCCTGCTGTGAGGTCGCCGGTCGTTGCTGAATGTCCAGCTTCATTTTTTGGTCGCCACTCTCCCGCTGTGAAGCACACATCGCTGTGTGTGACAGCGAGAGAGCGACGAAATGAAGCGAGCAGGGAGCAGGAGCCGGCGTCTGACAGCTGCGGTAAGCTGTAACCAGCGTAAACATCGGGTAACCAAGGGAAGACCTTTCCCTGGTTACCCGATATTTACCTTCGTTACCAGCCTCCGCCCTTGCTGCCAGCGCCGGCTCCTGCTCTGTGCACATGTGGCTGCAGTACACATCGGGTAATTAACCCGATGTATACTGTAGCAAGGAGAGCAGGGAGCCAGTGCTAAGCAGTGTGCGCGGCTCCCTGCTCTCTGCACTGTGACATGTAGCTGCAGTACACATCGGGTTAATTAACCCGATGTGTACTGTACCTAGGAGAGCAAGGAGCCAGCGCTAAGCGCGGCTCCCTGCTCTCTGCACATGTAGCACAGCGACGTTATGATCGCTGCTTCTGCTGTGTTTGACAGCTAAGCAGCGATCATAACAGCGACTTACAAGGTCGCTGTTACGTCACCGAAAATGGTGACGTAACAGCGACGTCGCTGTCGCTATGTGTGAACCCAGCTTTATAGTCAGTGTTTATCACTAGATTAACCCTGACACAATAAAAGAAGACTGACGTGCAGAAACACAGTGCGGTTGATTAAACAAAGGCATTAGTCACCAAGCAAGTAATCAGTAAACATCATGCAACATCCTCATACTGGAAGGCTTTATGTATACCTGGATTTATTAGAAGACGTTTGTGGCTTACTTCTTTATAGCGCAATTCAGACAAATGCTCCAGAGTGACCTCTCGTCATGCATTTACAAAACGCTTTTTCAGTGAGTGACTATCCAGTGAGTATAAATCACTTGGCCCTCAAATGCTTACACCCAGTCTGAAAAGATAGCAGGTCCGATTTACAGAGCTTCTAGCTTCAAAATGCTGTTTATTGATGGGTGTATTTGCAGCACAAACCGAAAGGGTGCCTTACATGCTGTGACATCGCTAGCGATCTCGTTAGCGATGTGACACGCCAGATCGCAGATAAGATTTGCCGAGATCACACATGTGACCGGCGCTATAAAAGAAAAAAAATGATCTATGTGCGATCTCGGCAAATCTTTTATCTGCAATCTGGCATGTCACATCGCTAACGAAATCGCTAGCGTGTAAAGCACCCTTTAGTCTTCGTTCAGATGGGTGTATTTCACAGTCCATACATGGACCACATTGCCTGGATTATCGCCTGTCTAGTGGTCAGCGAGGTCTACCATGCTCAGGTGCTCGGTATTTGAAACGAGCAGTTGGATGCTTGGATGGGCTCCACTCGTGTACTTAGCATACTGGAGCATTTTTTCGTAAAATCTTCCCCATTGATTCCAATATACTCGGATCACTAATCGAGCCTGTCTGAGCGTCCAACTGTTCGTTACGAGTACGAGCACCTGAGCATGGTAGTGCTCGCTCATTACTGCTCCTGACCTATAATTACAGCCATATATGAGGTTGTAAGTTCAGGGTGAGGAGACCTGCAGGCTGTCTTGTCTTTGTGGTCCATGTCAAATATGACCATCTGAACCCAGCCTTAGGGGCAGGGTTTATCAAAATTGTCTAACATGCAATCCAAGTGCAGTTTTTATTTTTACTTAGGTTAAAATAAATCTAAGCTTGTCTCTGATAGGTTATCTCAGGCAAAAGAAAATTAATTTTGAAAAACGGTTCTCAGGAATGAGGCCTTCTGTGTTTGGACCAATCATTTTGATATTTCCTTCACCAATTCTGAAGTGTGGTTCCCTTTATATAAATTACATTGCAGGCCTCAGAAATCCATCTAAAATATATTGTCCATGATCAAAATAAATAGGCCACCCTGAGGCCAAAATGGCTTTTCATGAATATTTTGCTCTTTCCAGTCCTCAAAGGCTGCAGCATTAAGAGTGATATACATATATTATATAGAGTCGTTACAAACAGAGTGATCTATTTCAAGTGTTTATTTCTGTTAATGTTGATGATTCAGCCAATGAAAATCCAAAAGTCATTATCTCAAAAAATGAAAATTACCACAAAACATCTGCAAAGGCTTCCTAAGCGTTTAAAATGGTCCCTTTAGACTGGTTCAGTAGGCTACACAATCATGGGGAAGACTGCTGACTTGACAGATGTCCAGAAGGCAGTCATTGACACACACACTACAAGGAGGGTAAGCCACAAAAGGTCATTGCTAAAAAAAGCTGGCTGTTCACAGAGTGCTGTATCCAAGCATATTAATGGAAAGTTGAGTGGAAGGAAAAAGTGTGGTAGAAAAAGGTGCTCAAGCAACCGGGATAACCGCAGACTTGATAGGATTGTTAAGAAAAGCAAATTCAAAAATTCGGGGTGATTTACAAGGAGTGGACTGCTGCTGGAGTCAGTGCTTCAACAGCCACCACACACAGACGTATCCAGAACATGGGCTACAACTGTTGCATTCTTTGTGTCAAGCCACCTCATGACCGATAGACAATGCCAGAAGCATCTTACCTGAGCCAAGGAGAAAGAACTGGACTGTTGCTCAGTGGTCCAAGGTGTTTTCAGATGAAAGTAAATTTTACATTTTTAATTTGGAAATCGCGGTCCTAGAGTCTGGGGGAAGAGTGGAGAGGCCACAATCCAAGCTGCTTGAGGTCTAGTGTGAAGTTTCCACAACCAGTGATGGTTTGGGGAGCCATGTCATCTGCTGGTGTAGCTCCACTGTTTTATCAAGAGCAAAGTCAGCGCAGTCGTCTACCAGGTAATTTTAGAGCACTTCATGCTTTCCTCTGCAGACAAGCTTTTTGGAGATGGAAATTTCATTTTCCAGCAGGACTTGGCACCTGTCCACACTGCCAAAATCACCAATACCTGGTTTACTAACCACAGGATCACTGTGCTTGATTGGGCAGCAATCTCGCCTGACCTAAACCCCAGAGAGAATCTATGGGGTATTGTCAAGAGGAAGATGAGACACCAAACCCAACAATGCAGACGAGCTGAAGGCTGCTAACAAAGCAACCTGGGCTTCCATAACACCTCAGCAGTGCCACAGGCTGATCGCCTCCATGCCACGCCGCATAGATGCAGTAATTCATGCAAAAGGAGTCCGACCAAATATTGAGGCATTTACTGTGCAGACTTTTCAGTAGGCGCCAACATTTCTGAGTGTAACATCATTTTTTCAGCTGGTCTTATATAATATTCTAATTCTCTGAGATAATGACGTTTGGTTTTCATTGGCTGTAAGCCATAATCATCAACATTAACAGAAATAACCACCTGAAATAGATCACTCTGTAATGACTATATAATATATGCGTTTCCCTTTTTGTATTGAATTGCTGAAATAAATTGACTTTTTGATGATATTCTAATTTATCGAGATGCACTTATATGCATGGCTGTTTGTCATTTTTCATTAGTATATGCAGAATTGTATATCATTTGATGAACACAATTATCAGCAGCCGGCTTTTAGTATTCTGTCACAGTAGAAGTCCCCTCTGATGGAATACTAAAGGCTGCAGCTGATCAGTGGCCACCGATTGGCTGCAGCAGTCACATTACAATGCAGTTATCACATAACCATGGGGTGAAACAGTCCTGTGATTTGATATCCTTTTTTTAATGTATTATGGAGAAAGGCGCTAGGGACAGCCCCTTTTTATCCCACATTCTCACAATGAGCTTTTGTTGAGTTTTTGATATTGCAGATTTTTTGCACAATACCAGCACCTATTATATAAAATAGGTTACCTGTGTTTTATTGCATTGGTGAGGGTTTTTTTTTACATGCGTTCTTATTGTGTTCTTGTTTTTGTCTTTTTGGTGTGTCATGTTTTAAAGGGAATCTGTCAGCAGGTTTTTGCTATGTCATCTGAGAGCAGCATGATGTTGGAATAAGAGATCGTTAATCCATCGATGTATCACTTGGATTACTGGGTGCAGCCGTTCTCACACAACCAGAATTTTTAGATTTAGCCATCTAGCAGACCTGAAGGTGTTACTGCTCCCAATGGAGATTTAGCATTCACAGTGAGGTGTCAATCAAAGGACGAAGCGTGCCGGACGCTGTGCACGAGACCATGTAGTGCCAGCAAAGCACAAGTCCTGATCGGACTTTGACAAGACAGGCATCCCTGAATTCTATGTGTTAACCCTTGCAGCATGCTGTTTTCACATTACATACCAAAAACCTGCTGACAGAATCATAGTTACATAGTTACTTAGGTTGAAAAAAGACCTAGGTCCATCTAGTTCAACCTTTAAATTAAGCTACTTTTTTTATACTTCCTGGTATTAGGCATTAAATCGTTAAGTGCATATTACATGCGTTTTTAGTTCTTTTCCACGGGATATGTGTTTTTTTTACCTGCGGATTTTCTGTATCTAATGCAATTCTATTTAGAAAATCTGCAAACAAAAATGAGCTTAGGTGCAAGAAAAATTGTACGGTGGGGTACCTGAAACCCTGCAACACAGGTAATTTAAGCAGTGTAAAAAAATGCTGCAGATTTTTGTTGGAACTGTAAGGCGTTGCGCTTTTAACGAAGCGTCAAAAACTCATTGTGGGAAAACAGCCTTAGGCTATGTGTCCACGGGAGAATGTAGCTGCGGATTTTTCTGCATCAAAATCCGCAGCTTTCCCGCAAAATCCGCACCTTTTCAAAGGTGCGGATTTGTCGCGGATTTACCGCGGCATTGCCGCGGATTTTGGTGCGGATTTTTTTTTTTCCCCAATTCTGAAGCCAAAATCCAGATCAAAATCCGCAACAATAATTGACATGTTGCAGATTTTTCCGGATCAAAATCCGCGGCAAATCCGCTGCGGAAAAATCCGCAGCATGGGCACAGCATTTCCAAAATGCCATAGAAATGGCTGGGAAGTGCCGCTGCTGCAGATTTTCGGAAAATCCACGGCTTTTCCGCGAGAAATCCGCGGCAAAATCCGCACATTTTCCGCAGCGTGGGCACATAGCCTAAGGCTTTGTGCCCATGGGACAATGTACCCACGGATTTTGCTGTGGAAAACCTGCGGATTTATATATATTTTCCAGCTAAATCCGCAGGTTTTAGCAAGTACAGACACTCCCCATGTTATCCTGTGGGATTTGGGGAGTGCTGTATCAATGTTGCGGTATGTGCGGCTGCAGAATATGCTGCGGATATCCCGCAGCCGCACGTAACTGCATGTCAATTATTCATGCTGAAATATCTGCGAACTTCCCGCTCCTCCACTATGGAGATACAGGCCGGGATTTCCGCACTTGTCCCGCAGGTTTACCGCAACGAAGATGCTCGGAACCCGCAGCAATGGATAGCTGCGAATTCCGGGGATCAGCTGCGGGAAACCTGTGGACAATCGTGCGGAAATATCCGCGGGTACATTGTCCTGTGGGCACATAGCCTTAAGGAATCCTGTCAGCCGCCTGTTCTCAAGCTTTAATAAATGGCTAGAGACACAGATGAGTAGAATGGGACACAACCCTTTTCACCCACCGAACCAGCCAGGTCCAGTGCAGGGTTTTATGTTGGTGTATGTCATTTAAATTTTTTTTGTGTAGATGAATATTTTCATATAGGAACTCTGTGGTAATGTTTACTGACTTGTACCAGTCATCAATGTTGTTTATTATTTTTTTTTTTTTTTTTAATTTTTATTTATTTATTTATTTTTTTATAAGTTGGCAAGTTTAAGAAGCACCATATTGTAAGTTAGATGTGATTTATACTTAAGGAGTTGTAATGTTTCCTTCTTGTGAGGCTGGCACATACTAACGTTGGTCATTGTGATATTGTGCTTGAGCCACTGGGTGGTGCAGCATATCCCTTTCAGGAATGCGATACTTGCTATTTGTCTTTGCTGGAGATGACTTCAGCTGTGATCTATATGGGGAAATTCCCAACTCTTCTGGAAAGTTGCGCACGTTTGGTCCACCTTCTTGAGTGCACATGCCCCCAACACTCTCAAGAAAGTGACTAAATATAATCATGTAGATAGACTTTATTCACATAGGGTTCAGGCTTTACGTTTGGCATATAGACTTAAGATGTTTGCCAACAAAAGCCTCAAACCTGATTTGGCATTTGTCTCTCATGGGATCCTATGCGAAAGACATTTCTACCAAGCAAATTGAATTCAATACCTCTGCACTTAAGTGTTGCCAACTACAATGTTCTGTTCTGTTAAAATAAATAGGGTCTGTGTAAATACAGTCTTAGGCTACTTTCACACTTGCGTTCAGCGCATTCCGTCACTATGGAGAATAGCGCAGTCCGTTAATGCACTGCGCTATTCTCCATAGATTTGTATGGATGACGCACTGTAACGCAAGTGTCTGCGTTGCTTCCGCTGGACGACACAGCGTCGTTATTTTGACGCTGCGTCGGGCGGAAGGAACGCAGCATGTAACGTTTTTTGAGCAGCGCAATCCGTAGGATTTCACTGCGCATGCTCTTTTTTTTTTTTTTAAATCACAAACTTTATTTTTGTTGTCTGTCGGTGGCCGAAGCTGAGCGCCCGCCGGCATGCCCGGCCGCCGGCAAGTGACAGCGCTCAGCTGAGCGCCCAAGTGAGAGCGCTTAGCTGAGCGACCGGCCGCCGGCAAGTGACAGCACTCAGCTGAGCGCCCAAGTGACAACGCTCAGCTGAGCGACCGGCCGCCGGCATGTGACAGCGCTCAGCTGAGCGACCGCCCGCTGGCATGCCCGGCCGCCGGCATGTGACAGCGCTCAGCTGAGCGACCGGCCGCCGGCATGCTCGGCCGCCGGCATGTCAGGGCGCTCAGCTGATCGCCCGGCCGCCGGTATGTGAGGGCGCTCAGCTGAGCGCTCGGCCGCCGGCTATTGAGAGCGATCGGCTGATCGTTCACAATAGTCGGCTGCCGGTAAACTGTAAAGAAGAAGAAGAAAAAAAATAAAGTTTTCCGTTGTTTTGTACGATCCGCAGCATTGCGTTGTGCCACTATATGCAACACATCCGTTGCATCCGTCACACAACGCAATGCTACGGAAGCCGTCCAACGCAAGTGTGAAACTAGCCTTACAAGGGCTGTCCAGGAAAGACCCTTCCCTCCCCAGCAACGTCCGCTAGGTAAAAATAATAATTTCATGTGTAGTCATCCTTCCCAGGTCCAGTGTTACGTCTCAGCTGCTGCCCTGTCTTTGTTGAGAAATTACGATGGTGATGTCATAGCGAAAGCAACTGCTGCAGCCAATCACTGGGCTCAGCAGCTCATGCCATCTGCAAAGTCTGGGGCAGCAGTAGGGGTGACACACTTGACCTGGGAAGGGTGAGTAACACCTGACTTAATTATTTTAGTGGCACTAATGGTGAGTGGGAAGTTTTTTATCGGAAAACTCCTTCACAGGCAAACTGTCATCCGAATATGACCTGTGGATTAATCACATCTTTTGCTACAAGTATTTTCCCAAAAAAATGTTATTTATGATTTTTTTTTCTCTCCATTTTTTTTAATTTTCATAAAAAAAAGAAATGAGTAGTCTTGCATTTTTTTTAGCTATTTAGACTTGCTGTCCTTCAAGGAAACGTTAAAGGGAACCTGTCACCACTTTTTTGGCCTATAAGCTGCGGCCACCACCACCAGACTCTTATATACAGCATTCTAACATGCTGTATATAAGAGCCCAGGCCGCTGTGAGAACATAAAAACCACTTTATAATACTCACCTAACGGTCGCACGGTTGGCCATATGGGCGTCTCTGTTCTCCGGTGCCGGCACCTCCTCTTTCGGCCATCTTCGTCCTCTTTCTGAAGCTTGTGTGCATGACGCGTCTACGTCATACACACTCGCCGGTCCTGCGCAGGCGCACTACAATACTTTGATCTCCCTCGCTCAGGGCAGATCAAAGTGCGCCTGCTCATGCCTGAATGCCAGCGAGTGTGGATGACGTCAGACACGTCATGCACCGCAGCTAGAGAAGGAGAATAAAGATGGCCAAAAGAGGCGGCCAGAGATGCCTATATGGCCAACCGCGCGACCGTTAGGTAAGTATTATAAAGTGTTTTTTATGTTCTCACAGCGGCCTGGGCTCTTATATATTGCATGTTAGAATGTGTATATAAGAGCCTGGTGGTGGTGGCCGCAGCTTATAGGCCAAAAAAGTGGTGACAGGTTCCCTTTAAGAGCTAGACTCCTTATTTGTGGAGGTAGGGTTACAGTGACTGATGGCACCTCCATGCCTAGGTCATAACCCAGGATCCACCATCCTCAATAGACGACAACACAGCTGACCCTGCTCCCCTCCCTTCACAGTGACCATAGCACCCCCTTATTACATGCTTCATTACAAAGCATAGGGTCAGGGTCTGTGCATTGTGGCCAGTGTTCGGTATATTTTCCTGAAAAAAGAAGTTAAGGCCTAATTTGTGTAGATGTTTTCCCCAGTCTTCTGGTGTAAAACAACTTTAGATGTCGCTTAGTTTTTTGCGCTTCTAATCATCAAAATTTACACCACATTAGTGGCATAACCTTCAACAGAAATGTATTCCGGTCTTTGACTGGAGTAATATTTCTGTCGGAGGCACATCCTAGTTGTAATATGCCCTAGATTCTTTAGGTGGTGCCTGTTAATGAATTGGGCACATCTAACTCCAGTGGGCACCATTCATGAAGACTGGCGTACAAAGCACCAGTCATAATGAACCGCACTTCTTGACTCCAAGAAAGCCCCCAGTGGGCAGTGTGAAAATTACAAGATGTCTGTTACTTTTTAGTTTTTAATACTTTTAAAAGAATGCATGAAACACGAAAATCTGATTTCAACAATAGTTCACTTTCTGATGATAACTTCTCTTTAAGTTTCCATTTTAATCCATTGTATCTCTAAAAACACTAAGGCTATGTTCACACAGGGCTTTTTTGGTAAGTTTTTGCTGCGTTTTTATAGCTGCAGATTTGCCTTGGTTTTATGCAAATCCATGCTAATAAAAAGCTGCTTTTTACAGCCCCAGCAAAGTCTATGAGATTTCTGAAATCTCTTGCGCGCACATACAAACACATCAGTTTTTTTTCCTGACTTTTGTCAAATACCTGCGTTTTTGGTCAGGTCAATTCTTTGCTGCAGATTTGCTGCCTTTTTCATTGATACAACCAATTTTATAGAAAAAAAGCAGCAAAAACGCATGAAAAACGCACCAAAAACGTACAAAAAACGCAGATGACTCAAAGAAGATTTCCTGCCACAAGATCAGTTGTGGTCAGGAAAAAGTTACCCAAAACGCCCTGTGTGAACATAGCCTAAGTAGAGGTGAGCAGTGGTATTTGCACTGCTCTGGGGTGTGATTTAGTTTGATACTGCATGGCAGCCAGACTAGGGCAGTGCACACTTCATCGAAACATCTTGCAATCATTAGACCCTTGTGATGTCTTGATTTTGCGACCCATACTGTAGATGTTGCCTAGTGGCTTGGGCTCACTCAACGTGATGTCACAAGGGATGCCTAGGATGGCGGCATTCGAGAGGCGGCTGAAGACGTTCGCATTGCCTTGGTTCGGCTGCCATGGACTAAATAAGTTCACATTAGACCTGCTTAATGTGAATTTTTGAGACAGATAAAGCGAAAAGCACCCTTGAGGCAGTGGCCAACTCTACATATTTGAGGAGGATGAGCTTTGAAGACAATTTTGAGAAAACATTGACCCAAAGTGGTAATTGTGCAGTTCTGTAATTGTATGTACAAATTGGTGATCTACTTTGCTTTATAGCATACAATTGGGAATTATGAATTACGTATGGGATGACTCCACTCTCCTCTGGCTGCAGATTTTGGAGAATAGAAGGATCAGTCTTGTTGGATTTGAACACTTCTGTTTTTTTTCTTAGGCTCTTCATAGAGAAAGGGAGCAGTGTTTCTAGTACAAACTATTGACAGTAGCAATCCTATAAGTGACTCTGAACTCTTTAAACTGCTTTTCCACATGACCTAGGACATTAAAGGGATTAGCTATTCTTTAGACAACCTCTTCTTAATATCTTTCACCCTTGTAAAATAACACTTATGCTCACCTCCAGTGCCAGCATAGTTGGAGTGGTGTTTAGCACGGACTCTCCCGGGGCTTTTGTGACATTATATCACTTGATCACTGTGGCAAATGAACTGTTGCTTCACTGCCCCTGCTTCGGACATAATTGACACCTGGTAGGAAATGAGAGTTGCAGCTTCTCTCTCACTTCCTCTGGATGCATGATTGATTTGTCCGAAGGAGGGGACAGTGCAGCAGCAGCTGATTTGCTGATTTGCCACAGGGATCATGTGACATAATGACACAGAAACCCTGGGAGACTCGGTGCTATCACGACTCCAATGATACCAGCAGCAGAGGTGAGCGTAAGTGTTGAGAAGGGTTCCAGACTCTTAAAGGAACAGAGTTCATCCTAATGTGTCTTCAGCCTATGGCTTTGAGTCTCAATGTATTTAAGGCACCTTCCCCAATAGAGAGGTGCTTGAGTAGTTATGTTCCTAGTGTGATCTATCCCGCTAGCTTATACAGTTGACCAGTCAGTCTTCAGTACCGATTCCTGCTGAGTACTCTAATTCCATCCTACCAGTCTCCAGTACCGATTTCTGCTTGCTGTTCCTACTCCATACTAACTGTTACCCTGAGCCCCGTACCTGCGTCGGATCCCTGGGGTCAGCTGACTGCAGTAATATTTCTGTGGACTGCTCTGGAGTGGTACCTGGTGTCTACTGGCAGCCTAGGCCATCGTCACCATCAAAGGCTCTGGTGAAGACCCGGTAGGTACTTTGTCACATCACTTCAGGGTAATCCCAGGAAAGATGCAGTGGGTCCACTCCCTCCAGCATGGCAGGCTTTAAATCCTGACTCCAGTGGCAAAGCTGTTTGAAGAGTCGGTGTTTACCTACAGAGTTGTTACGTACAATAGGTGACACTAGAGACCTTTTTCTATGTGAAAAAGCTGTTTTGCATATATTTTTTCTCAGGGAGCATTCCATGGTCTATTAGGGTACTTTCCCACGATCCGAACGCAGCATGTCTTCTCTTGTAGAGGCGTTCATGTTTTACACAGGATAATGCTGTATCCCTGCTCACAATAAGAGTTCTGGGCGCAGCATATCTGGACACAGCGTGTCTTCTCTTGCAGAGGCGTTAGGTTTTTGCTATGTAAGCTGAGGACAGCATGCTGTAAGGGTTAAAAAAAACAAGTCAACTCTGCCTCTTTTATCAACTGAGCCTCTCCTCTCTTCCATGCTGTTGTTTACTTAAACTAAAGGCTTTATCACCTAGTAATTATCATTACTGGACTACAAGATCATGCGCATGGCAGTCTGGCACATTCCCTTCTCTGACACCACTGTGCATGTACAATCTCTAGTGATAGCTTTGTGTGGGTGGCACAGTTCCCACAGCTTTGCTACATGGTTTAATCTAAAACCTTGGATTGTGTCAGAACAGCTACAGCCAGTAATCTAAAGGTCCAGTCACACTAAGCAACTTACCAGCGATCCCAACAACGATAGGGATCGCTGGTAAGTTGCTAGGAGGTTGCTGGTGAGATGTCACACTGCGACGCTCCAGCGATCCCACCAGCAACCTGACCTGGCAGGGATCGCTGGAGCGTCGCTACAAGAGTTGCTGGTGAGCTCACCAGCAACCAGTGACCAGCCACACGTGCAGAGAGCAGGGAGCAGCGCACACTGAGCGCTGGCTCCCTGCTCTCCTAGTTACAGCACACATCGGGTTAATTACCCGATGTGTGCTGCAGCTACATGTGCACAGAGCAGGGAGCAGCGCACACTGCTTAGCGCTGGCTCCCTGCTCTCCTAGCTACAGCACACATCGGGTTAATTAACCCGATGTGTCCTGCAGCTACATGTGCACAGAGCAGAAGCCGGCACTGACAGTGAGAGCGGCTGAGGCTGGTAACAAAGGTAAATATCGGGTAACCAAGGACAGGGCTTCTTGGTTACCCGATGTTTACATTGGTTACCAGCCTCCGCAGAAGCCGGCTCCTGCTGCCTGCACATTTAGTTGTTGCTGTCTCGCTGTCACACACAGCGATCTGTGCTTCACAGCGGGACAGCAACAACTAAAAAATGGCCCAGGACATTCAGCAACAACCAACGACCTCACAGCAGGGGCCAGGTTGTTGCTGGATGTCACACACAGCAACATCGCTAGCAACGTCACAAAAGTTGTTCGTTAGCAGCGATGTTGCTAGCGATGTTGCTTAGTGTGACGGGGCCTTAAGTTAAACATTGTTGGATTCAGAGCCTCTTTGCCTGCATCATGCTGCTCTGATGAGGTAGCAAAAACCTGCTGACAGATTCCCTTTAACTAGTATGGTTAGTATGGTTGCAGAGCGAGATAAGGTGTAGTCAGATACGCTCACATTTTGGAGATTTCCTTATGAGAGGCACATCTTCTTGACACTAGAAGTCCCAGAAATTTCGAGCTCCCCCCTGAAGTCCCGAAAGAGGGTCAAATGACCCTTAGTCTAAACGGCATAGAACGAACTAGAAACTAAATAGCTAAACTCAATGGAAAACAACAACCTCCTGTGGTGCGACAGTAATGGCCTTAATTACAGCACAAAAGACGGTGATTATAGGATGTTAGCTAAAATCCTTCAGGTCATTCGACCCGTCTCTGGGTTCCAAAGGTAGTAATGTTAAATGACCCCTCTCTGGGACTTCTAGTGTTAAAGGGTGGTAGTCATATAGACTCTCCTCTGCTGCTGGTCCTTTGTCTGGGTAGTGGTTCAGGAGAGGGAAAAATGTGGGGTTACTGTGAGAGCTGCTGAGTAATCCAGCATCAACTATGTGTGGAGAGTGCCCTAAAATAATCTGTCCACAAAGTTTTTATAGTTTCTCTCTGCTCCAGTTTCTTGGTGGAGGTCCCAAACTAGGGACCCTTGTATAACCCCAGCATGCCCTCATGAAGTATTTGAAAATGGATTTTTGTAGGAAGACAAACCTCCCCCTCCCTCGAGTTTGTCATTTCTTTTTTTCCTTTCACTTTCATAATAAACACAAGCTAGGATTGTACAGTAAATAGCAATTCCTGCAGTTGACGTGACTTACTGGCAGTAGCAGACAGGCTGCCCCCTCAATGTACTTCTGAAAAGTCCTAGGAAGGGTCTGAGAAGAGCTGAAAATAATGTGTATATTACATTACAGACCTTCCTGCTAGATGGGATGAAAATAGCCGATATCTATTATCATCCGGAAACTTTGCTGGTTTGAAAGGGAACTGTGTAATCTGCTGAAATGTTGTTAAACTTTTTATCTGTAACAATGTTGCTAATTTTGGAAAAATGTTGCGCCATCGAAAATGATCTACTTATTAACCTTTACTTCATGACATCTATAGCTAAGTATAGTTGTCACTGTTTTCTTAAAATCAGAAAATGAGACCTGATTATGAAACTTCTCATTATGTTAGGTATAAAGGCAATCTGCCAGCAGGCTTTTGGAGTGTAATCTGAAGAAAGCATACTGTAAAGGGCTCTTTACACGCAGCGACATCGCTAGCGATAGCACCCGCCCCCCGTCGTTTATGCTTCACGGGCAAATCGCTGTCCGTGGCACACAATATCGCTAGTACCCATCACATGCACTTACCTTCCTAACGACGTCGCTGTGGCCGGTGAACAACCTCTTCTCTAAGGGGGCGGTTCGTGCGGCGTCACAGCGACGTCACACGGCAGGCGTCCAATAGAAGCGGAGGGGCGGAGAGCAGCCGCATGAAAGTCACGCCCACCTCGTTGCCGGAGGACGCAGGTACGATGTTGTTCATCGTTCCTGGGGTGTCACACGTGGCTATGTGTGCTGCCTCAGGAACGACGAACAACCTGCATCCAAAAGCAGCAACGATATTTTGGAAATGGACGACGTGTCAAAAATCAACGATTTGGTAAGTATTTTGCATAGTTAGCGGTCGCTCGTACGTGTCACACGCAACGACGTCGCTAACTAGGCCGGATGTGCGTCACGAATTCAGTGACCCCCCACGACATCTCATTAGCGATGTCGTTGCGTGTAACGGGGCCTTAAGGGTTAACAAAGGAAAATTGAATGATGCCTCTATTATCAAGGTCCCTCTCTTAAAAAGAATGGTGTTGTTTGCTTGCAATGATTGTTTTAGGACAAGGAGCTTATCATTGCTGTGACTAGCTGGCTTTTGCTATGCAGTCAGACCCGCCCCCTCCTTTGATTGGCCCTTTACTGTCAATGTACAGTGTTTATAGAGAGCTTGGTGTAGGAGGAGGAGCAACTGTCTGAAACCAGCTGCATGGCTAAATCTAAAACCTTGTGTCAGGACCCAGTAATCTAAGTAATACATTGTTGGATTCAGAGTCTCTATTCCTACATCATGCTGTTCTCAGATGGAGGTAGCAGAAACCTGCAGACAGATTTAATTTAAAGGGGGTGTCCAATTCGAATAGCGTTGACAGATAAAAACACTCACAATGTGTGCCACTTCTGGGAGACCATGTCAGCTGTAAAAGTGTGAGAAAACCTGATAGTAAGTGTTCAGTTTCTTGCTGCACCCCACAGGGGAAAATCTGCATTCTATATTGCATGGGGATGGGACTTATTGTATTTGCTGGGACCACCCTACTAACTCAAAATTCCCTATCGGGGCATATACAAATTGTTTAGCTAAATTTAGAGATCCCCTTTAAGTCCCTATTCTTACTAACGCATTTAATTTCTGTTTAGAATGGACCCAAGACAGCTATACTGGTTACCTTAGAAATTAATACCAGCATATCCAGGCTGACCCTGTAAATGGTGTCTGTTGAAACTTGGGTAGTTTGGATGGCAAAATAACAGCTCATACTGCACTATTCTTGCTGATAAAGGGGTTGTCCGGTCTAAATCCATGAGTCTGCAGTCCCCCTATGTGACTGCAGACTGGTGAATTCTCACATCTCGCGTACTGTGCACTGCGAGGATTCTCTAGTGGCAGAACTAGGAATAGCAGTGAAGTGTGCTATATGCAGACTCCTGGCCAGAATCCGACCTAGATGGGCCCGGCCTTTTTCATTGAAAGTGCATTGAGCGATTCTCGCCCATCTAGGTGGATTCTGGCCAGGAGTCTGCATATCACGCACTTGACTGCTGTTCTCGGCTGTGAAACCGGAGAATCCTCACTGTGCACAGTACGCGCGATGAGAGGATTCACAAGTCTGCAGTCACATAGAGCGATAAGAGCTAAGGTAGAAAGCGCAGTAGGGTCTTACCCCAAAAAAATCTAAAAGGTGATAACGGACCATGCTCCCCTTTGTAGGGTTGTGTGACACACAACCAGTATTTAGACACGTAGTCAGCTGCTGCTGGGTCTTTGTGCTCAAAGCCAAGAATAATCGGGAATCCACATAAAAGTGAAGCTTTTCTGCGTTGCTGTATGAATGACGAAAATCCAAAAGTGCTGAATAGTATGTAGATGTTCTACGCATTTCAAGGTGTGTCCTCACTTCTTCATCAGGAAACCCACCAATAGGTTGGTTTCTGAATAATCTGGAGCTTTACAGCAAGATAACAAGATAAGGTAGAGCTATAACAATTACTGATCCTGAAACGTCTCCTTAAAGGCCCCGTCACACTAAGCAACATCGCTAGCAACATCGCTGGTAACGAACAACTTTTGTGACGTTGCTAGCGATGTTGCTGTGTGTGACATCCAGCAACAACCTGGCCCCTGCTGTGAGGTCGTTGGTTGTTGCTGAATGTCCTGGGCCATTTTTTAGTTGTTGCTGTCCTGCTGTGAAGCACAGATCGCTGTGTGTGACAGCGAGACAGCAACAACTAATGTGCAGTGAGCAGGGAGCCAGCTTCTGCTGAGGCTGGTAACTAATGTAAACATCGGGTAACCAAGAAGCCCTGTCCTTGGTTACCCGATATTTACCTTTGATACCAGCCTCCTCCGCTCTCACTGTCTGTGCTGCCGGCTCCTGCTCTGTGCACATGTAGCTGCAGCACACATCAGGTAATTAACCCGATGTGTGCTGTAACTAGGAGAGCAAGGAGCCAGCACTAAGCAGTGTGCGCTGCTCCCTGCTCTGTGCACATTTAGCTGCAGCACACATCAGGCAATTAACCCGATGTGTGCTGTAACTAGGAGAGCAAGGAGCCAGCGCTCAGTGTGCGCTGCTCCCTGCTCTGTGCACATTTAGCTGCAGCACACATCGGGTTAATTAACTTGATGTGTGCTGTAACTAGGAGACTGGGGGCTGGTCACTGGTTGCTGGTGAGCTCACCAGCAACTCGTGTAGCCACGCTCCAGCGATCCCTGCCAGGTCAGGTTGCTGGTGGGATCGCTGGAGCGTCGCAGTGTGACAGCTCACCAGCAACCTCCTAGCAACTTACCAGCGATCCCTATCGTTGTTGGGATCGCTGGTAAGTTGCTTAGTGTGACTGGACCTTAAGCCCTATTTAAAGATAACATTGAATCCTGCTTTTAGCAGGGGTTGGACTAGATGACCCAGGAGGTCCATTCCAACTCTACCATTCTATGATTAGTATTGTACTACAAAATCACCTGACGGATTCCCCTTAATAATGTGTGCAGTTTGTCATCATAAAAACGGCTTACATTTCATTTTTAATTTGAACGTCTGGATTGATACCTTTTCAGGAGTGCACCCTTTCCCAGGCTGACCTCTTCTTATTTGGTTGGGCACATGCTCCTTATTGATTGATCGTTCAGACCAGCAGGCTATCTTTTAAAACAAGATTAGCCTTTTGATTGTCAAGTTGCAGCTTGTACTGATCAGCCTGAGATTTCAACACCTGTAGGGAGGAGGGACCCTGAGGAGATGTCCATCATGCTGGATGGGTTGAGGTGTCGTCTGCTTTGACTTCTGAGCTGTTTCTCTCCTAATGGATTTCTGAGTCAGCCAAAAATGTAAAGTGTACAGAGCTCGAACAGCACAACTCTGTTCTTAGATACTTCAGTTTAGCTCCTATAGAATTTTTGGTGGCCACGGGACTTGGTCACAGTTAGGGCGGCGTCACACGCTACGATATATCGGGCGATATGTCGTCGGGGTCACGTATTCCGTGACGCATATCCGGCATCGTTAGAGATATCTTAGCGTGTGACACCTCTGAACGACTGTGAACGAGCAAAAATACTCACCTTATCATTGCTCGTTAACACGTCATTCATTTTCATAGTCGTTCCTCCTTCTGCGCGCCGGTTGTTCATCGCTCCCGAGGCAGCACCCATCGCTCCGTGTGACACCCCGGGAACGACGAATACAGCTTACCTGCATCTCGCTGGCAATGCGGAAGGAAGGAGGTGGGCGGGATGTTACGTCTCGCTAATCTCTGCCCCTCCGCTTCTATTGGGCGGCCGCTGTGTGACGTCGCTGTGACGCTGAACGTCCCTCCCACATGTGGATGTTCACCGCCCACAGCGAGGTCGTTCGGGAGGTAAGTATGTGTGACGGGGGTTAACGACTTTGTGCGACACGGGTGATGAATTGCCCGTGACGCACAAACGACGGGGGCGGGTACGATCGCACGATATATCGTCCTGTGTAACGCCGCCCTAAGTCAGCCCCCACCATTCTGTTATTGATGACCTAACTTTAGTCCTACACAGCTGGGCATAGGAAGCTTACAACAATGTTGGTATTTTAGTTGGTGAAGTAGTATATCCTGAAGCTTTTACACAGGTATGTAATATAAACTACCAACCAAAACTATGCAGAGTTCAGATGATAAGTATACAGTGTGCTGTGTCTGCCCGAACTTGGCCAAGTCTGTGTATTTACTCAGTTGCGTTTATGTAGCTGTTTTTATTCCTTCTTGGAAACTGGGATGTGGATCAAAGAAAAACAAATGTCCAGACTTTCCAGAAAAATGACTGCATTCCGAGTTTTATGTAGTTTTATTGTAATAGTGCTATTTTGCCTGCAGAAATCTATCAAACGTATGAAGCATTTCCTAGTCACTGGGCTACACCCATGTTGACTCCCTTTCTTGAAGACTCACAACGCATTCAATTGAATAACTGTTTGAAATTAGAGGCTTGTTTCTCCGCTGATGTTGGCCTCATTTCTACATTAATTTGTTGATTTATATGACAATCAGTTGGAAAATGCTGCAGGTCAACACTTAGTACACAGAGGAAGGAAAACAAATGTTACTGGAGTTTGTTTTTCTAAGGATACATGTTCAAGTTGGCATAAATTTGTAAGGGTTAAATTGGATCTGTGCTTTCATCTAACTTTTCTAAATCAGTAATACAGGGGAATATAAAAAACTTTGTAATGTATTTTATGGAAGATATTTGCTTCTTTCTCCACTTTTTAAGCTGGGTTCACACACGACAGCGACAACGACGTCGCTGTTACGTCACCATTTCCTGTGACGTAACAGCGACCTTACATGATCGCTAGTAAGCTGTGAAACATGTAATTTTAAGCAGCGACGGAGCAGCGATCATAGCGACCTCGACGGTCATTGGGACGTGTCACACGCGTCTCTGTGCGATGACTCAGACCTTGATAGAGGCGTGGTGTTTACCCCTAGACATGTTTTGCGTTGCCTCTTTTCACGCCCCTCTGTTCCGATTGGTGATCGCTACAGCGCCTTTGCGTTGCCTTTTTCACGCCCCTCTGTTCCGATTGGTGGTTACTACAGCGGCGCCTGATTGGGTGACCGTGCCAAACAAAGGAATACACAAAGAACGACACACTAGCGACACCAGACAGAGACTCTACTACGTGGAACAAAGAATGGAACTTACAGAATGAAATCACTGTAACGCCTTCAGCAAGTTACCCAATCGGAACGCTGTTATGACCACCAATCGGAGTCGTGGGGGCGTTGTAAAATACACCGCAAAAACACGCCCTTGTCCTGCCTTCAGTCCTACGTCACTGCCTTCAGCATTGTCACGACCGTCGCTGCTGCGGTGTCAAACACAAGGATGCATGTGGCGCAGCGGGATAGCAGCGATTAAAAAATGACCTGGAATATTCAAGAGCGAGCAGCGATCTCGCAGCAGGGGTCTGATCGTTGTTATGTGTCACACACAGCGACGTTGCTGTTGAGGTCGCTGCTACGTCACAGAAAATGGCGACTTAGCATCGATATCGTTGTCGCTGTGTGTGACATCACCTTTAAGCACTTCTCCCTGTCATGATTCTCTGCGCAGAGCACCTCACAGACCAGGTGATGCTCTGCGGCGATTACAGATCTGACAGTGTGTCCATTCCTTGTGCAGAGCATCTTGCCTTTGGAGATGCTCTGTGGCACTTTCAGCTTTGACGGCAGAGCATCTTGCCTTTGGAGATGCTATGCGGCGCTTACAGATCTGACAGTGTGTCCATTCCTTGTGCAGAGCATCTTGCCTTTGGAGATGCAATGCGGCACTTTCAGATTTGACGGCAGAGCATCTTGCCTTTGGAGATGCTCTGCGGCACTTACAGATATGGCAGTGTTTCTATTCCTTGTGAAGAGCATCTTGCCCTTTGGAGATGCTCTGCGGAACTTGCAGATCTGACGGCAGAGCATCTTGTCTTTTGGAGTTGCTCTGCGGCATTTACAGATGTGGCAGTGTGTCTGTTCTTTGTGCAGAGCATCTTGCCTTTGGAGATGTTCTGTGTCACTTACAGATCTGGCAGTGTTTATTCCTTTGTGCAGAGCATCTTGCCTTTGGAGATGTTCAGTGTCACTTACAGATCTGGCAGTGTCTATTCCTTTGTGCAGAGCATCTTGCTCTCGATACTCTGCGGTGCCGTGCCGTTCTTGTTTATGAACTAGCAGCTTGGTCACTATACTGGAGTCCAGGTTGGTTCTGGGAGGTGCTGGTTACTCAGCTGTTCCATCTTCCAGGTAATTGTCAGGCTTCTCTACTGAGCATGCGCCTCCAGAACTCTGCCAGTTGTATTCTCTGGCTCTGCTGCGTTGTCATAGTTTGTGTGTCTGCTGGTATTCTAATCTTGGCATTCTGACCTCGGACTGTTATTGGCTTTCCCTCTGCCTGCTCCCTTTTAGGCTATGTGCGCACTAGGCGTTTTTTTCACGCTGCGTTTTTATGTGCGTTTTTGTCTAAAAAACGCACCCGCGGCTAAAAAACCGCAGCAAAAACGCATGCGTTTTTGCCGCGATTTGGTGCGTTTTTTGCTGCGTTTTTGCTCACTGCGTTTTTAATCAGTGCACAATGCCATTAAAGATTGTTGATGAAAAAAAAAAAAAAAAAAGGTCTGATGTCATTTCCTTCTTCAAAATGTTCATTGTATGCAGGAGAGCAGACAGCTGCAGAACTAGTGTATGCAGGAGAGCAGACAGCAGCTGCAGAACTACAAGTCTCAGCATCCTCCATTCACTAGTGTATGGAGAGCAGACAGCAGCTGCAGAACTACAAGTCTCAGCATCCTCCATTCACTAGTGTATGCAGGAGAGCAGACAGCAGCTGCAGAACTACAAGTCTCAGCATCCTCCATTCACTAGTGTATGCAGGAGAGCAGACAGCAGCTGCAGAACTACAAGTCTCAGCATCCTCCATTCACTAGTGTATGCAGGAGAGCAGACAGCAGCTGCAGAACTACAAGTCTCAGCATCCTCCATTCACTAGTGTATGCAGGAGAGCAGACAGCAGCTGCAGAACTACAAGTCTCAGCATCCTCCATTCACTAGTGTATGCAGGAGAGCAGACAGCAGCTGCAGAACTACAAGTCTCAGCATCCTCCATCCAGGACTGTATGCAGTTTTTTGCCCAAAAAGAAAAAAAAAATGACGTGGGCTTCGCCATATTTTTGTATGCTAGCCGGGTACAGCAGGCAGGTACGGGCTGCCCCCAACCCCCAGCTGCCTATTTGTACCCGGCTGGGAACCAAAAATATAGAGAAGGCCTTTTTTTTTAATTATTTCATGAAATAATTAAAAAAAAAAATGACGTGGGCTTCGCCTAATTTTTGAGTCCAGCCGGGTACAACTAGGCAGCTGGGGATTGGAATCCACAGTGCAGGGTGCCCATGCTTTCTGGGCACCCCCACTGCGAATTGCAGTCCGCAGCCACCCCAGAAAATGGCGCTTTCATAGAAGCGCCATCTTCTGGCGCTGTATCCAACTCTTCTAGCTGCCCTGATGCCGGGTGGCTAGCTAGGTAATAATGGAGTTAGGGCTAGCTGTATATTATCAGCTGGCCCTAAGCCCGAAATTCATGGTGTCACGCCAATATTAGACATGGCCACCATGAATTTCTAGTAATGATAAAAAAAAAAACACAACACACAGAAAAATATTTTTATTAGAAATAAAACACAACACAATTAGTGACTCCATCTTTATTGAAATAAACCCCCCTCCGCAGTAATCCTGGGTCAGGGTCCCGCGCCGTCCAATCAGGATCCAATATCATCTGATCGGTTTGCTGGAAGGCAAAGCGATCAGATGATGTGTCAGGATCAAGTGCCTGAATCACATCACACATCAGCTGATTGTATAAAAGCCGGTTATACAATCAGCAGATGCATCAGTAGAAAAAAAAAAAATAATAATACTCACTTGTGTGCTGTGGTGATTACCGGCAGCTCCTGGAGCGATCGATTGGACAGGAGTCTGATCCCGTCCGATCGCTGCCGGAGCTGCCGGTAATCAGCTGATGAAGTCCCCTGACGGCAGGATCAGCTGATAGCCGGCCGGGCGCGAAGAAGCCGGCGAGACTACGATCAGCTGATGCGTCAGGTGACTGCATCAGGTGATCCCTCGCCAGGTCCTGCAAGCAGGTTCCTGCCGGCCGAGGAGACTGCACACAGAGCGGCGGGACCGGGAGGAGCTGGGAGCGGGCATGGCACCGGACCCTGCAGACAGGTGAGTATATATGACATTTTTTTATTTTTCTACTGTTCACTTTGGTTTTCGCCGCTGCCTCCACCTCCCGCCCAGACACGGCGCCGCACGGAGCTGACATGGCACCGGACGGGAGGTGGACGCAGCGGTGACGGTACCGGGAGGATTCATGCTTCTGTGTTTACCAACAGAAGGAATCCTCTTCCTGTACACGTCACTGTAGTGCCCACCCCTTGCGTGTATAGCTGCGTTTTTAGTCATAGAAACGCGGCTATATGCGTTATTCATTGCGTTTTTAACATCTCATTGAATTCAATGAGTGAAAAACGCAGTGGAAAACGCAGAAATAATTGACATGCTGCGTTTTTGTGGTCACCACAAAAACGCAGCTAAAAAAAAACGCTGTGTGAGGACAGCACTTCTGAAAACCCATTGACATTGCTGGGGAAGCAATGTCACTGCGTTTTCAGCACAAAAACGCGGTAAAAAACGCCGCTAAAAATGCGGCAAAAACGCCTAGTGCGCACATAGCCTTACTACTATGTCTCTGCTTGCTCCCTTTTACTACTACGTGCTCTTCTGGTATTGTGACCCTCGGCTTGTGCCCTGACTACGTCTCTGTTTACCCCTTATGATTATACGTGACCTCCTGTTACTAGACCCTTGCTCTACTGACTACCCTTCTCTTCATGCGACCCCCGTAAGGTAGTGACAAGCGTTACACGCCCCCTATCTCTTGAACTGGTCATAGCAAGATGGATTCCCTGCACAATGTGGTGTCCAATTAGAGAGGGGAGGCACTAACACAGGGAGAGAAACAGATCCCACTAAAGCTTTCATAGCAAGTGATTTATCTCACCATAGAGCAGGATTCACAGCTACACCACTCAGTCTTGCTGTATATTATCTGCCTGCTGCTTCTGTGTGAGTGCTACCAGTAAAAGCAGTATTCCTCTTTTGTGTGTTTAGTGGATGGGAAATATAGCAGCACCCACTAGCTCAGAGTCAATTGTATATTACAAATGGAGTCCGCAGAGGAAAAATTACTAAAACATGCAGGATGCACATTATATAATGGCCAGAAATGCTGTTATTCCTCATGTATACCTAGGACAGCTTATTTTAATAAGATACTTGAAACTCTAGTTTTCCTTTAAAGGAGTATTCCCATCTTTAAGATCCTGTCCCAATATGTAGTAGGTGTAATAATAATATTAACAAATACCTCCAATTAGAAATGTAGTATAGTTCTTCTGATTCACTATGTTGTTCCCTCATGTGCAGGGCATTGCAGGACCCTAGGTATCCATAGTTACGACCACACTTATAGTCACAGCCAGTTAGTTGCTAGTGGGCATAACTATGGATACCTAAGGTCCTGCAATGCCCTGCACATGAGGGAACAACATAGTGAATCAGAAGAACTATACTACGTTTGTAATTGGAGGTATTTGCTAATATCATTATTATTATAATATAATAATTTATTATTATTGCGCCTACTACATTTTGGGATAGGATCTTGGAGATGCACATACCCCTTTTAAAGCTACTCTCACACCTTACATTTGGATTTAAATTAAATTAATTTAATATAATAGACAAAATTAATATAATATACAAAGTTATATACAATATATACAAAAGTAATCAAATGAAGAAAAAACAAAAAGCCAGCACCAAATGTGCACTTCAGCACTAAAAATTCCAAACTGTACTTATAAAATTTTGAGATTTTTGGCAAAAAATTGCAATTTCTTGAGCTGCTTCGCCACGTCACGGCAAATCTCATTTGGAGCAGTCCTACACTAAATTATTTTTATAAAATGTGCCATACGGCCTCACATATGAATAGTAGAACTGCTCTTAGCAGCACTCACCTGGTCTATTGCAGTCCCGTACCCATGACTGAGTCATGGCTGTGGGCGGGACAGGTCCAAGCAAATGCTGCATGAAGTAAATAGCCTGTGGACAAAGCCTGATGACTTAATGTGAACAGTCACCAACCGCCAAAATCAAGACAGGTGGAATACATCCCAAATTGGGGTGCATAGCAAGGTGGAGGTCAGCCACCGACCTTGGAGATGCACATACCCCTTTTTAAAGCTACTCTCACACCTTACATTTGGATTTAAATTAAATTAATTTAATATAATATACAAAATTAATATAATATGCAAGGTTAATACAATATATACAAAAGTAATCAAATGCATTAAAGGGCAATGTAGGTAATGGTTTGGGGGTGACCGCCCTCAAGGTTCAGCTAGGCTGGATATAGGATAACAAAGAGAGAGATTATGGATACAGAGCATTTACATATGTTGTCAGACAGACCCCATTAAAGAGGACCAACCACCAGGATTTTCATATATAAACTAAAGCCATGGCTATACTGGCGCTAACAGGCTGATTCTATACAAACCTTTAGTTGTGAGATCGGATGTATAGTTTCTGAAATACAGGCAAGTATAAGTTGTGAAATGCACTCACTGTTATTTGATAGGTGCAACGGAATAACTAATAGGTGGGTGGGTTTTGTTAGTTATTCCCGCCTCTGTCTGCCTGCCTGTCCTTCCTCCCCCTGTCTCTGTTATTACAGGGACGAAGGACAGAGGGAGGAAGGACAGGCAGGTAGCCAGGGGCAGGAATAACTAGCAAAATCTAACCCACCTATTAGATAGTCTGCAGCACCTCTCTTCAAATGTGCATTTCTCAAACTTTACTTGTCTGTATTTCAGAAACTATACATCTGATCTTACAACTAAAGGTATGTATAAAATCAGCATTATAGTGCTAGTATAGCACTGGCTTTAGTTTATATAGGAAAATCCGGTTGGTTTGGCCTCTTTAACTTTAATGGGGTCCGTTTGGTTTTTGTTAGGTTTTCAGGCGCTGTAACAAAACAAAATGCAGCTTCTCTCAATAGAAGTTAATTGAGAGAAGTGCAGCAGTCTGGTTGGCATGTGACCACAAGTATGCAAACAGACATGCAGTCACATCATTGCCCCCTCCCACGTGCAGTACAGGGGAATCGTGACCGTGTGATCATCAGTCTGCAATCACATAGGCTGCCCGCAGGGTTTTCATTTCAGTCCAGACAACCCCTTTAATATGCAGCACTCATGTTGGATATTTATCTGCACAACTGAGTTGCAGAACTGTAATACAGTGGAACCTTGGATTAAGAGTAACTTGGTTTGAGAGCGTTTTGTAGGACAAGGAAAGCTTTTTACAAATTTGTAACTTGGTTTAAGAGCAATGATTTGCAAGAAGAGCATATACTCACCGTGCACACTTCCGGTTCTGTCCTTTCACTCTGACTCGCTCCGGAGGTAACTTTCTGTACATCTGTACTGTATACAACATACCATTGTACAGTGCAGTATATACTATATAGCATGTCTATCTATTTGCATTTGTGGATACAGTACTGTACTTTCTGCTAACCAGTACTGCACATTGCTTATACTGTAAAGGGTGCTTTATACGCTGCGACATCGCTACCGATATATCGTCGGGGGTCACGTCGTTGGTGACGCATATCCGGTAGCGACATTGCAGCGTGTGACACCAAGGAGCGACGATCAAAGATTGCAAAATCGTCCCAAAATGGTGATTGTTGACACGTTGCTCCTTTCCTTAATATCACTGCTGCCACAAATACGATGTTATTCGTCGGTCCTGTGGCAGCACACATCGCTATCTGTGACACCGCAGGAACGACAAACATCTCCTTACCTGCCTCCCCCGGCAATGCGGAAGGAAGGAGGTGGGCGACATGTTACATCCCGCTCATCTCCGCCCCTCCGCTTCTATTGGGCGGCCACTTAGTGACGTCGTGGTGACGTCGCTCTGACGCTAAACGCACCTCCCCCTTGAAGGAGGGATTGTTCGGCGGTCACAGCGACGTCGCTGAACAGGTATGTGCGTGTCACGCTGCCGTAGCGATAATGTTCGCTACGGCAGCGATCACCAAATGTCGCACGAACGACGGGGGCGGGTGCTGTAGCGCTCGACATCGCTAGCAATCGCTAGCGATGTCGCAGCGTGTAAAGTACCCTTTACTCTCGCACACCAATAATTTTATTGTAAGCTAAGGTGCAGTTTAATTTGTTTTGTCTTTTACTGTACAGCGTTTTGTATTAGTGTCTGTAATAATTTATATGAATACAGTACATTATTTTTTATTACTATAATAAATTTGTATAAATACAGCAAATATTTTTGGGTTGTGGAATGAATTGTGTTTTATTTCCTATGAGAAAATTCACCTTGATTTAAGAGTAACTTGGTTTAAGAGCACACTCCTGGAACCAATTATCCTCGTAATCCGAGGTTCCAGTGTATATTGCAGCAATTATGAAAAATTGTAGAAAAAGTCACCTAGCCATAATGTAAAAATTACTGTCCCGATCGTGGCTACAAATTTGACGCTGTCTACTGCATCCTGCTTTCTGACCTATGTGCATTGGTGGCCCTTTCTAGTTATTGCTATACTGGAAGCAGAGCTGTCCTGTTGGGCATAAAGCAACAGTACCACTCGGGTCTTTATTACCTGAGATTTATGCAAGAGCAGTAAGACTTATACTGCAGCCGGTAATAGGAGCTCATAAGTTGCTTCATGCCAGCAGAGAGAAAATATTGGGAGCGAATGGCTGGGGAATACTATGGATGTAGGGAAGGAAACATTCTTGTTCTGACTACACACAGTATTGGAATGGAGGAAGAATAGGGTCCTATGGTGAGACTGAGGGGCCAAGGTACTGCTGTTTAGATGGGAGAAAGTAGGGGAGGGCAAGTGGCAACAGTGTCGGGCATAGAAATGCTGTGCCAGCTGTAGTGGGTAAGCAGGCCGCAAAAAGCTATAGATTGACACTTCTAGAGGAAGGGGACGCAAATTGCTCCTGTGATTATTTAGGTAATAGTCCATAAATAAATACATTCGGCACTCTTGACATTACGGTGCCCATGTCGAGGGACGGCATCCCACTTATACGTAATAATAGAAAGACCGGTACTCAGATATATTGTATTACAGTGGTTTTTCAAGATTTATTCCATTCGGCCATCAAAAAACATGATAAATGGCGTCATTTATGTTGTTTCCTTGATGACCCGATGGAGTACATTTTGAAAAACCACTTCAATATACCGTATCAGAGTTCTGATCTTTCTACTATTACTTTGGGTAATGGGGCAAGGCACCGCGTGACTATTATGTGGAAAAAGAGGAATAAGCCACTGTTATGATTGTGGGCAAGTCAGAGAGTTGGGGGGAACAAGGCACAGAAATGATTATCAGAGTGTGGATAAGGGACCCATACACAATAAATAGCTATTGGCTGAATAATTGTTCGGCCAATGAACCAGCCAGCAGCTCCCTCTCCCAACTCCTGTGTTCTCCGAGAGCTGCTGTCAGACTCCGGTCCTTGGCTTATTTTACTGAGAATAAAAGGGACACCAGTCCGAAACCACACATGCCGGATTCATAGCTCACCCGACATCATCTGTCAGGATAGTTGAATCCCCCACACATGCCGGATGCATATCTTACCCAACATCATTTGTCACGGTAGTCTGAAACAACACATGCCGGATGCATATATCTTACCCGACCTAATCTGTCAGGGTAGTCCGAAATCACACATACTGGATGCATATGTCACCCAAAATCATCTGTCAGAGTAGAGTCAAATCTCCCACACATGCCGGATGCATATCTCACTGGATATCATCTGTCAGGGTAGAATCAAATCCCCCACACATGCCGGTTGCATCTCTCACCCGACATAATTTATGAGGGTAGAGTTGAATCCCCCACATATGCCACATGCATATCTAACCCGACATCATCTGTCATGGTAGTCTGAAACCACACATGCCGAATGCATATCTCACACCCAACATCATCTGTCAGGGTAGAATCGAATCCTTCACACCATGTCGGATGCATATCTCACCCAACATGATCTGTCAGGGTGGTTCGAAACCACACATGCTGGATACATATCTCACCCAACATAATCTGTCAGGGTAGAGTCGAATCCCCCACACATGCTGGATGCATAGCTCACCTAACATCATCTGTCAGGGTAAAGTCGAATCCCCCACACATGCTGGATGCATAGCTCACCCAACATCATCTGTCAGGGTAGAGTCGAATCCCCCACACATGCTGGATGCATAGCTCACCTAACATCATCTGTCAGGGTAGAGTCGAATCCCCCACACATGCTGGATGCATAGCGCACCCAACATCATCTGTCAGGGTAGAGTCGAATCCCCCACACATGCTGGATGCATAGCTCACCCAACATCATCTGTCAGGGTAGAGTCGAATCCCCCACACATGCTGGATGCATAGCTCACCCAACATCATCTGTCAGGGTAGAGTCGAATCTCCCACACATGCTGGATGCATAGCTCACCCAGCATCATCTGTCGGGGTAGAGTCGAATCCCCCACACATGCTGGATGCATAGCTCACCCAACATCATCTGTCAGGGTAGAGTCGAATCCCCCACACATGCTGGATGCATAGCTCACCCAACATCATCTGTCAGGGTAGAGTCGAATCCCCCACAAATGAAGAGACAAAGGACCACACACACACACACACACACATTTTACTACTGGTCAATGTCAGGTTCAGCTGGTGTTAAGCGGGCTTTACACGCTAGGATATATCAAACGATATGTCGTCTGGGTTAGGTTGTAAGTGACTCACATCCGGCATCGTTTGACATATCGTAGCGTGTGACCGCTACGAGCGAGTGTGAACGAGCATAAATACTCACCTTATCGTTGCTCGTTGACACGTTGCTCATTTTCTAAAAATCGAACGTCCGGTTGTTCATTGTTCCCGAGGCAGCACATATCGCTCCGTGTGACACCCCGGGAACGATGAACACCGCTTACCTGCTTCCCGCCGGCTATGCGGAAGGAAGGAGGTGGGCGGGATTTTACGACCCGCTCATCTCCGCCCCTCCGCTTCTATTGGCCGGTCGCTGTGTGACGTCGCTGTGACGTCGAACGTTCCCCCCCCCCCCTTCAGGAAGTGGATGTTCGCCGCCCACAGCGAGGTCGTTCGGGAGGTAAGTACATGTGATGAGGGTTAACGACTTTGTGCGACACGGGCAACAAATTGCCCGTGCCGCACAAATGATGGGGCGGGTGCGATCGCACGAGAAATTGAAGCATGTAAAGCAGCCTTTAGTCTAATGTGTGTGGGGGCCTTCTATGCAGACAAAATGCTGCTATGATTACTTTATAGAAGTGATTACTTTGTGCATGAAAAGTAGAAGTATACACTTTGCTTCATAGCTTTACCATCTTTGAATCAGATGTGTGTTTTGACAAAACAAAGTAAATGGCAGAATATGAAACTGCAATCAGGTAACAGTATCCAGATAGAATATACCACTACCACTCCATCCACACTGGAGACTATGGACCCAGTTGATCATAGGATGGGTGCAGGTTTCAGCAGTTGCACACCCAGCAATCACACATTTATCATGTATCTTGTGGATAGGTGATAAATAGTGTTTTTAGGACAACTCATTTAATTCAGAGTGCCCTAGTGTATGGCCATACAAAATAATACTAAATACAAATAAACAGCAAAAATAAAAGTAAAAAAAAATGTAAACAGTTATAAAAGTTTCCAAAAGTTTTATTAAAGCAGTATGTTAGTTATTGTATATTACACTCATGTTGTGTCATACGACTGCAATTATTGCTTCAACCGTTATTGCGTATTCTTAGTCTGTAATAATAATAATAATAATAATGTAAGCCAATATAAAAAGAGGACTGGTCCACAAGTACGAAAATCTCTGCACTTGCTCTAAAGCCGTATAAGCAGGAATGCAATAAAAACATGCGAATACTGACATTTATCCTCTGGCCACATGTGCTCTTTATTTATATATGTAATGTAAGTACGTGATGTATGTAGGTGTGAGTGGCCCTTTAAGAGCACAGACAGTACGTCATTCCTCACGCTCAGTATAAAGGTTACTAGGGTTTATTTCGGAGGATGTAAACATTTTTCATTGCCCAATATCCTGAATTCCTTCAGCATGTGCTTATTATCCTAGCATGTATGCATTTGTATATCAAATCATGAGGAGCGATGCACATGTGGCTGCTTATTTGCATTTCATCAAATTTAGTGTTTTATTTTTAACTACTTTGTTGCATAATTGTTATAGAACCCATGACGTGTTTTTTTTTTTTTTTGTTTGTTTTTTTATTTTCTTTAGTTCTCAGATAGATGTGTATTTCAGTATAGTGAGCTGGTTTACTGGTTTTACATTGATATAATCAGTATAACAAGGTAAATAAATATAGCTGTGGTGACATTATCAGCACTCCTAAATATTTATTTTGGATTATTATATTGCATTTTAGGGTTGGCAACATAATCCATGCCATGGGCAGCAGGAGCTGGTTGTAATACACAGATAAGCTCGCTCTCTGAACTGGGACTGGCGCTAACTCTAAACCAACACTTTAACTTGTCAGTTGCTGCTGTCAATAGTGACAGTAGCATGTGATTAGTTGACAGAGGGAGATTTCTCCCTCTGTCAGTCTATTGGCATTCCGATTGCAGGTTGCTGGTAATTGCTATAGCTACTAGGAAGCTTAAAGGGACTCGGTCACCAGGATTTTGCCACCTAATCTGAGAACAGCATAATATAGTGATAGAGACCCTGATTCCATCGATGTGTCACTTAGGCCGGTTTCACACATCCGGCTTTTTGACGGATACGGCGCACACCAGTACACTGTATATAGTACAATGGCAGCACGACATGTGCCAGTCACATGCTGTCATGTGACCCAGAAGTTGCGGCGCTGACATTGTACTGTATACAGTGTACTGGCGTGCGCCGTATCCGGCGAAAAACCAGATGTGTGAAACCAGCCTTACTGGGCTGTGTAGTGTATCTTTTATAAAATCACTGTTTAATTAGCAGGAAATTACCATTAGAGGACTATTTGGTGTGCTGCTTAAAAAATGTTTCAAAAATGCATTAATAAATACAAACTTTAAAATTAAATCAAAGCTGTCATAATTGCTGTTTGTGTTCATCTTGTCACAGAAAAAAAATTAAACAAGAAGGAATCAAAAAAGTTGTACATCTGCGAAAATGATACTACAAAAAAACTTGAGCTGTTTACGCAGAAAAACAAGTTCTGCAAACACTAGAATTAAAGAGTTAGGCCTCTCACAATATGACTACCAAAATACAAAAAAAAAATTAAATTATTTTCTTGTGCAAAAGTAGTAAAACATAAAATAAATATATACACTGCCTTGCAAAAGTATTCGGCCCCCCTTGAATTTTTCAACCTTTTCCCACATTTCAGACTTCAAACACAAAGATAAAAATGTTAAGTTATGGTGAAGAATCAACAACAAGTGGGACTCAATTATGAAGTTGAACGAAATTTATTGCTTATTTTAAACCTTTTTTTTTAAAAAATAAATAACTGAAAATCGAGGCGTTCAATATTATTCGGCCCCTTTAAGTTAATACTTTGTAGAGCCACCTTTTGCTGCGATTACAGCTACAAGTCGCTTGTGGTATGTCTCTATCAGTTTTGCACATCAAAAAGGTCCGTGGAGCCTCTGTTAAGAGTCTCAACACAGAAACCAGCTAGTTAGTTTTGCACATCGAGAGACTGAAATTCTTGCCCATTCTTCCTTTGCAAACAGCTGGAGCTGAGTGAGGTTGGATGGAGAGTGTTTGTGAACAGCAGTTTTCAGCTCTTTCCACAGATTCTCAATTGGATTCAGGTCTGGACTTTGACATGGCGATTCTAACACCTGGATACATTTATTTGTGAACCATTCCACTGTAGATTTTGCTTTATGTTTGGGATCATTGTCTTGTTGGAAGACAAATCTCCGTTCCAGTTTCAGGTCTTTTGTAGACTCCAACAGGTTTTCTTCAAGAATGGTCCTGTATTTGGCTCCATCCATCTTCCCATTAATTTTAAGCATCTTCCCTGTCCCTGCTGAAGAAAAGCAGGCCCAAACCATGATGCTGCCACCACCATGTTTGACAGTGGGGATGGTGTGTTCAGGGTGATGAGCTGTGTTGTTTTTACAAATAGTTTGATTTTGGTTTCATCTGACCAGAGCACCTTCTTCCACATGTTTGATGTCTCCCATGTGGCTTGTGGCAAACTTTAAATAACACTTTTTATGGATATCTTTGAGAAATGGCTTTCTCCTTGCCACTCTATCATAAAAGCCAGATTTGTGCAGTTTACGACTGATTGTTGTCCTATGGACAGACTCTCCCACCTCAGCTGTAGATCTCTGCAGTTCATCCAGAGTGATCATGGGCCTCTTGGCTGCATCTCTGATCACTCTTCTTCTTATTTGAGAGGAAAGTTAGGATGGACGACTGAGTCTTGGTAGATTTGCAGTGGTATGATACTCATTACATTTCAATATGATCTCTTCCATAGTGCTCCTTGGGATGTTTAAAGTTTTGGAAATCTTTTTGTTACCAAATCTGGCTTCTCAATGTCGTCGGCTGTGATGCCTGTCAACAAGCTCCTGCCCCTGTCGACGTGACGTGATAGGAAGTAGCAAAATCACGACAGGAGCGGTCACCTCTCTGAGCTGGGGGAGAGGCGCTGACAGCAGGGCAGGTAAGTAGTCGCTATATAATTACCTGCCCAAATTTAGCCCAATAGTGAAATGTAAAAAAAAGGCAAAATAAGCCGGATAACCCCTTTTAAGTTTATTCTTCAATGTTCTTTAAGGTTAATGGACCTGTTAAAGCGTAATCAGACGCGAAAAGGCTTTCATCCGTGAGAGGGCCTGCACCCAGCTCTTCTCCCGCTGTTTTACCCTATTTTTTGCACATAATAAAGAAGATTCCGGTTACAAAGTGGAGAATGCAGTCTTTTGCTTCTTCCTTGGATTTATTATTCTTAAATTCTATTGCACAATGAACAAGTAATGATCTCCAAAGACCTCGGCATCCCAACCCCAACAGTTCAAAATTATCTTAAAGGGAAGCTGTCACCTGATTCATGCTGAACAAATTGCGGACAACATGAATTAGTCTGGCCACACGATTGCACCACCGGACATTTTTCTGTGAAACGCTCTGCATTTCAGAGGAAACCTAGTTTAAAGGTTCGTCCATCAACCAGAGACTAGACTAGTACTGTGCTGCCCCTGGCTGGTTTCTCCCTGCAGCGATTTACTTGATTGACAGCTTTCTCACCTGCGTGTTCATAGGGAGAGATCTGTCAATCATTACTGTGTGCTGTCAGGATTCGCCGGTTTCTGAGTTGGGAACACCAGTCTCTGGAACGCAAAAATGTTCCTGGCCAGAACCCAACAAGTGGGCACAGGCTCTCTCAATACAAATGTATTGAGCAAGGCAACTCCCACTAGATGATCGCACCTATTAGTCGGATGCGCATACTCCATATAGCTGTATTGAGTAAGGCTGCACCCACTAGTCTGGTTCTGTCCGGAAACATGCTTATTGCACAGTTGCAGTCACGTGAGTGCAGTTTCTGGCTCAGAAGCTGGCAAATCCTCACAGCACACAGTGCATGCACGTGGAGGATTTATAAGTCTGCAGTCACAGAGTGACTTCTAACTTACCATTTTAGCGAGGACAACCCCTTTAACATATTGTTGAATGTATTGAACCTGATATTACAATATTCCAATCCTGAACAGTTGGTACATATCCACCTATCTCAGAAGAACATGGCTCCAATTCATCAAAGCATTTTTGCCAAAAATCTGGAGTAAATCGCTTTGAAAAGTTGCAAATTGTTGTTGCACCTCAGAGTTGCGCACAAATTTTTACTTTTTATCATTTTCACGAACAGTTAGCCCAGCTACGCTAAGGTTGGTGGAGCTGGAGTGGGATGGGGGCATGATGTTCATAAAGTAGGAAATGTTGCTTCAGTCAGTGACTGGACGATTATTTGTGGTGTGGCACATGGAGGTACCTGCCATTTGTCTGATGCTCCTTTTTTATGAAGAGGCGGGCACCTCTTTATGAATCAGGAGTGTCGACTCCACCCCCTCATCAAGACTGGCGAGAAAATCACTGATCTTTATGAATCGGGTGCATTGTATTTTGTAATTAACGATCAAGGACGCCAATAATGTGGACCACAATTGATTGACACTGGAAAGTTTGTCATTCTCTCTCAAAATTCAAAAAGTTTAAACATCTTTTGTCATAGATTTGATTCTCAGGGTATGTCAGATAAAGTATGTGATGTTCTCCAGGCATATACCGCCAATGGAAATCTGTGATGTATATCACTGTATAGACTCCTATTTCACGAAGCGTATACTGCTTTGTATACATTTTTTATTTTGTACTGTTACATAGTACAAATCCTATACTTTTATAAAAGGGATGCAGATATATAAGTACACAATATATCGCTGAAGGATACTCCCAAGACTTTAACTGGATACATGAGCGCCTAGCGACGCTGCCTTCAAGATTATTTCCCATGTTGGACAATTAAAACATTAAGGCTATGTGCGCACTGGAAAATGGAATTTTCTTAAGAAAATTCCGCAGCTATTCAAAGATTACCGCACCCGCGGTAAAAAACCGCGGCAAACCGCACCCGAAAACCGCATGCGGTTTGCTGCGGTTTCACCGCGGTATTGTTCGCGGTATTGCCGCGGTTTTGCCGCGTGCGGGTTGGGATGTGCTTTATTGCATTCAATGCAATAAAGCACATTGAAGAAAAAAAAAAAAAAAGTCATTTAATTCTGAGATAGTAGATAGACAGAAGAATAGATAGAGGGATAGACAGACAGACAGACAGATAGAGGGATAGATAGATAGAGGACAGATCGCTGCATTTCCCACGGTCGGCAGTGAGTTCACATTACCGGCCGTCGGAAATGACCGGTAATTACCTCTGCTGTCTGCTGCATTCATTCAGCGCTGTGTCTGTGACAGTCGCGGCTGGATGTAAGCAGCGCAGGACGCCGGAGCTTTGGATTACGCCGGAGCTGTGGATTACGCTGGAGCTTTGTTTCGGCAGGGGTTAATAAAAGGGTTAACGAGGCTTGTTTGTTTTATTTAAAATAAAGGATTTTTCTGTGAGTGTGTTTATTCACTTTACTTACGGGTTGATCATGTGAGCTGTCACATAGACGCTGCCATGATCAAGCCTGGAGTTAATGGCGGTGATCCACCACCATTAACCCCTTGTATTACCCTGACCGCCACTGCTACACGGCGGCAGGAAGAGCCGGGGACACGCCGGTGCTGCCGCATAATGCATGCGACAGTCCCGGGGCAGCTGCGGCTGATATTCTTGGCTGCGGGAGGGGGAGTGAGGCGGGGGACATTAACCCTGCCCCTCTCCCTCCCCAGCCTGAGAATACCGGGCCGCCGCTGTGTGCTTACCTCGGCTGGAAGGTAAATATGCAGCGGAGCCCACGTTCTTTGTTTTCTATATTTCCGTTTGGTTTCTATGTGTGTTCTATGTGTCTGTGATCTATGTCTGTGATGTGTGTGTGTGTGTCTGTGATGTGTGTGTGTTTACTCTCTGCACGGCTTCCTCTTCCTGTAATGACATCACTTCCCTGCAAAACCGCAAGCAAGCGATGTACATTACCGGAGGTAAACCGCGAAATACCGCAGGGAATAACGCAGGAAACCGCAGTGAACCGCACAGAATTTGCTGCCTGCGTTATTCCCTGCGGGATTTCATGATTAACATTGGAGTCAATGGAGTGAAATCCCGCAGCGACGTGCGGAAAAGAAGTGACATGCACTTGTTTTTGCTGTGGGAATCCCACAGCAAAACATGCAGCTGTCAAATTCCGCCTAGTGCGCACAGGATTTTTTTTGCCCATAGGTTTTGCTGGTGATTCACTGCAGAGAGGTTATGAACATTTTCTGCAGCGAAACATGCAGCAAAACCGCAAAAAATCTGCGGCAAAATCCGGTAAGTGCGCACATAGCCTAACATACTCTTATTGTACAAAAATGAATTGTAAAGAAAGCCCAAGTGGGTATAGCCAAAATGTGTGCATTATCAAGAAGACTGGGGCAGATTAAAAAGGTAACAAACAGTATGAGTCCACAGGTTGATCTTCCATAACTGGACACACCTAAGTCTCCAAAAGAGCTGTATATTGAAATGCTGGGAAGTGATTAATTAATAATGTTTATGTTAAACTTATTTTCTTTTATGCATTGGAGCAATACTGTAAGGGTATGTGCGCACGTTGCTTTTTACCTGCTTTTTACCTGCTTTTTTGCTGCTTTTTCTTCTGCGCTGTTTAATGCCAAAATGGATGTGTTCTTCTATTCAAGCAAAGTCTATGGGAATTTGGGTTTCTTGTTCACACTTTGTGGTTCAAAATGCTGCCTTTTTGAGGCAGAACTTTGGTCAAAAACTCAGCTTTTCAAAGAAGCAACATGTCAATTGTTTTTGCCATTTGGGTTTTGCACTGCAAAGCTGAGTTTTTGACCAAAGTTCTGCCACAAAAAGGCAGCATTTTGAACAACATAGTGTGAACAAGAAACCCAAATTCCCATAGACTTTGCTTGAATAGAAGAACACATCCATTTTGGCATTAAACAGCGCAGAAGAAAAAGCAGCAAAAAAGCAGGTAAAAAGCAGGTAAAAAGCAACGTGCGCACATACCCTTAAGGTAATAATTGTTGTAAGGGTGAACATGTGCGAGTAATTACCGTACACTTTAAATTTTATTTTAACCATTCCACTTTATTGTTAAATGGAATCTGTCAGCAGGTTTTTGCTACCTCATCTGAGATCAGCATGATGAAGGCAAAGAGATTCTTAATCCAACAATATATCACTTCGATTACTGTGTGCAGCCGTTCTGACACAATGTGCTTTTTTAGCTATAGTCATGTAGCAGAGTCCAGAGGGCTGTCCCTGCCCACACCAGGCTGTCTATAGAGAGTGTATATGGACTGTGAGATGTCAATTAAAGGAGTGGGCGTGCTGGACAACATGGCATGAGGGAGCTAGCCACACCATAAGGTTCCAGCTGCTAAAACAAACTTGGCAAATAAACAAAAGATTGGACTGTGACAACACAGGCATGCCTGAACTTTCTGGCTTAACCCTTACAGCATGCTGGTTTCAGCTTATATAGCAAAAACCTGCTGCCAGATTCCCTTTTAATTACAACATTAGTTAGTTACACCTTTCAGACAGGTGCACTTACTGAGCGACTCAGGATCCCACTTTTCTGGCATGCATTCTTCTCACAGATTACACTCAAATTAGCTCATGAATCAAATTACACGTTTACATTGGTAGAAGAATGAACGGGTCAGTTACTCTTTAAATTGGCAATGTTGTGTCTTGAGCCATGAGCTGGTGCTTATCCTCCGATGTACCTTAGATTTGTGTAGACCCATCCTGATTGTGTGATCTTATAGTGGAGCCCTGTGTGGAGTATGTGCACTTTCTAAGTAATAAAGATGTAAGAAAATCAATAGTTGCTCCTGTTTCTTTTCATTATGAATCGCTTATTAGTAAGAAAGTATTACTGTGACGCAGAGCCATGCACCAGGCCGGGAGATCGAAAAAGATATTGTTCATATCATCTTGCCAACTTCTTTTTATTTCCCCTTTGGTGGATCAGTTTCTCTTTCTAGGAATAGCTCTTGCTTTGGGGCAAAGACATTAAGAAAAGAATTACACATATTCACATCTGAGTAATTACAATGCACGTCTCTTATAAAAACCAGCTATGACTAATGGACTGCACAGTATGCCAAAGCTCCGCAAGAGGAGGAAATGTCTACGTTATCGGCCTGCAGGAATCTACAAGCAAAACTTTCCCCTATGCTGCTACGTTTTTTTTGAAAAACACTTACCTTTGACTGTAGAAAAGGGTTGCAGAACCTGCTGTTATGTTCCCATCTTGGGGATCTCAACATTTGAGAACTTATCTGTGTTCAGCACTCGTGAAGAACTGGTTGGGAGGGAAGATGGCTCCTCAGGAGTGGATTTCTCTCTCCATTGTTGTTTATGGGAGAGAAAAAAGCTCAGTTGTTTCTGTAACTTCTTAAAATACACTATAAATTGCCTATCTAATGCAGGGTCACCTCCACTTCCTATCCCGATAAGTGAACCCTAAAGGTGGAACTCTTGTGTATTTTCAATATGCCATAAATGACTTTGTGGCCTTGAGACCCAAAAATGTTTGGCACCCTTGTCGAAGACCATTGTGGCCTTCAGACCCAAAAATGTTGTGCATCCTTGTCCTAGAACATTGTGGCCTTGAGACCCAGAAATGTTGTGCACCCTTGTCTTAGAACACTATTTGTTCACAATATTATTAGTGAGGTGGGTCGCTGATGTGTGGAACAGCCGTTATGGTAACCATACACGTGAGATAGCTCTTAGCTGAAGAGTTACCTGTCTCAACTCCGTCAAAAATGCGCCGCATGGCCAACCATTCATATGGGGAATGAAGAGAGATGCTGACAGTGGATTTTCTTCTATGAAAATAAGTGGATTAAATTGTGTGTGAAGAGTTGTGAGGTCAACAAACAAATTCGAAATTTGTTGGCATCTGCCACCTTTAGTGTGGGTGGTGGCCTCTATTTATTCTTTCTGTTCCTATCAAAGTAAACTGTAGGAGCCAAGTGATTTTTCTGTCACATTTGAGACCACTTTGGCCACCAAAGGGAGTATTGTAATTAGCTTTCATTCTGACAATAACAATGGAATGACAGTGCAGAGTTGCATAGTTACTTAGAGACCCAAATGTATTAATGGGGGTGGGAGCATCTGTGGGGTTGTTTTGAGCTTCCCCTGTCAGAAGATCGGTCAGTTTAAATTCAAAGCCCAACTCTTTTTTTTTTTTGTTTCCACAGAAGCCACCTGAGGCATATGGCAATTGGTGTCGTCCTCTCTTCCCATTGAAAATACATTGATGTGTGTCATGTTGTAATTGTAAAATAGGACCCATGTATAAAGCTGCATGGCTTCATTATAACTTGGAAAGGGAACAAGAGCTAGCAATCTAGCATTATATCTGACCACTGTTCAGCTATGACCCCCTGCTGTGAAAAGGTAATTGAAGTGCGTTATCCAATAGAGAGCAGACTTAAGGGGCTTTACACGCTGCGACGCTGGCATTCGCACCCACCCCCGTCGTTTGTGCGTCACGGGCAAATCACTGCCTGTGGCGGACAAAATCACTAGTACCCGTCACACATACTTACCTTCCTAGCGACGTCGCTGTGGGCGGCAAACGGCCTCTTTTCTAAGGGGGCGGTTCGTGCGGCGTCACAGCGACGTCACACAGCAGGCGTCCAATAGAAGCGGAGGGGCGGAGAGCAGCCGCATGAAAGTCACGCCCACCTCGTTGCCGGCAGAACGCAGGTACGTTGTTGTTCGTTGTTCCCGGGGTGTCACACGTAGCGATGTGTGTTGCCTCAGGAAAGACTAACAACCTGCGTCCTGCACCAGCAATGATATTTGGGAACTGAACGACGTATCAACGATGTGGTGAGTATTTTTGATCGTTAACAGACGCTCGTAGCTGTCACACGCAACGACGTCGCTAACGAGTTCGGATGTGCGTCACGAATTCCGTGACCCCCAACGACATCTCGTTAGTGATGTTGTTGCGTGTAAAGCCCCCTTTAGTCTCAACAAGAGGCTCCGAGGTGACAAATTTCCTCTCTGTGTGGCTAGTTATTCCTGTCTTTAAAAGAACTACAGCAGACACATTGACACCAGATTCCAGTTATGAATATTGTTTTTTTTGTGACCAGGGTAGGTCCCTTAGTTATGGGAGACACATTTTCGACATCTTGACCCCAGGATGAATGAAATGCATGTTCTTGCTTTGTGGTGTGGCCTGCCAATCAGTTGCAAATTATTATTGGCGAGGAGGACGGAGTTGTATACGCCTTGTTTCATATCTATGGAAAGCTAAAATTATAATAGGAAACATGGCATTAATATCTTCCACCTGGGACATCCAAGGAGGCAGATATCTTTTTAAGATCAGGGATTTCCTAATTTTTGGGACCCGAGGCTGGAGATGAGCGAATTCGAACTGTAAAGTTCGAGGTTCACACCGAGCATGGATTTTAAATCGGAGATGTGGTGTTGTACGTATGCTAACCACTCGATCAAGCATCAAGCATCAGGGTGCTTGTTGCGCTCAGTGCGAGCTGGTTGCAGTCTCTAAATGGCTCTCATTGGGGGTAAAAACAACGGATGTAGTGCGTAAAAAAAAAAAAAAAAAAAAATCATGCCCTCCCTCCCCCAGAAATGCTCTGTTTATGGCTGACTGTGTGTGGATAGAGAGCTGAATTGCCGAATCATTGACTTCCATTGGGGGTCAGGTCAAGTCTTGGTCCCGAACTGAGCTGAACGGAGTCTGGTGAACACAAAATTTAACAGGACCGCTCCTCTCTACTCGAGACACATCCCAATGATCAGCGCCCATATGACGTCATCAAGATGAGGTTTGTGGGCGACTCTTATCTGATTAATGAAGATTTTGAATTGTAATCATTGTTTAGTGCTGGAAGATGCAGCTTGCTGTAGGATTGTTCCATTTTGAAATGGCGAGATTCCCTCCATAGAACATTTGCACTATTCCTGTAACCAGCAATTCCTCTATAGTACTTTACTCTTGTTTGTCCCTTTTATGTTATGTGACTATATCTACTGTATTTCTTTTTGTTATTGCGGAGCTTGGCAATGACTGTACTGAAGTGTATGTATATTACATGCAGTGGAATCTGGTGTGTATATATTATACGTTAACTGTGAAGAGGCCGATAATTGTCCTGTTAGTGAAAGCAAGCCGTCGGTCAGTTATCAGTAGTGATGGGCGAATAGTAAGTATTCGTGCTCGGATTACTCGTAACAAATCCCAAAGTATTATTCCGGTATTTGTCACTGTTAACGAACCTAATGCAAGTCAATGGGGAACCCAAGCATTTATCTTTTTGTCACGACTACTGGAATAGTTTTCGGTATTCGGTAAGAATAATCCGAACACAAATAGTTACTATTCGCCCATCACTAATTATCAGTCAATGGCATATTGTCCCGACAATTGGAGGTAGCAGAGTGCTTTTAGTAACAAATTGATGGCAGCAATGGGATATCTGTGTGATCTCTCCAGCTGTTCCCTGACCATGTGTATGAGGGAGTCGTGTCGGACAAACCTCGTATCACCAACTTTAGAACAAGCTTGTAATTTAATTTCGTTTTTTAGGTTCCAGAACCTATTTTCTTTAGAGTTGTCCACTACGAAGTATAGTGGCCACATTGATTTTAAATCTGGGAAAGAAGGCTTTTTCTAAATATCTTCTATTTCTAATTCTGCCTGTGAGCGGTGCTATCGCTGTGATGGGGATCACATGACCCAGGTGGCTGTGACCTCTGATGTCTGGAGATGTCACGTCAACTGAAAATTGACCCGTCCTCACCGAGGCGGTACCCAGTCTCCCTGAATGACTGGGCTGTGGGCGTCGTTTCATCTTTTGGTGCTTTCAAAAAGTGCAGTGCACCTTCCTACATATTTGTTTTGCATTTATCTTCACCCTCTTCTTATTTCAAGGTCTTACAGAAGCCTCAAAAGGGCCAAACCAAGAATGAACCAAACTGAGTGGTTGGTTTGAGCAGTCAAGAAACCTATAAACTTACATTCTAAAGCGGGCTTTACACGCTACGATATCGTTAATGAATTATCGTCGGGGTCACGGTGTTTGTGACGCACATCCGGCTTCATTAACGAGATCGCAGCGTGTGACACTTATGAGCGACCTTAAACGATCGCTAAAGCGGTCAAAATCGTTTGCCGCGGAGAGTTCGTCCTGAAACAAAAAAATCGTTTTCTGCTTATTAGCGATGTTGTTCCTCGTTCCTGCGGCAGCACACATCGCTATGTGTGACACCGCAAGAGCGACGAACATCTCCTTACCTTCCTCCACCGGCAATGCGGAAGAAAGGAGGTGGGCGGGATGTTACGTCCCATTCATCTCCGCCCCTCCTCTTCTATTGGCCGCCTGCCGTGTGACGTCGCTGTGACGCCGAACGAACCGACCCCTTAGAAAGGATGCGGTTCGCCGGCCAGAGCGACGTCGCAGAGCAGGTATGTGCGTGTGATCATCACATATCGGCCGTACGACGGGGGCGGGTGCTATCGCGCTCGACATCGCCAGCAAATGCTAGCGATGTCGCAGCTTGTAAAGCCAGCTTTACTCTAAACTATTTGTTATTGAACTTCATCACTGCATGTAATATTACTAAATTCTATAATAAAGTGCCTCCAATAAATTCCTCCAAGACCCGCGAGTATGTGTTTTCCTTTATTTTATCTGGGCCACCTTAGCATTTGAAAAGGTTTTGTCCAGTAGTGGACAATCTCTTTTAAGAATTACCCCATGAAAAGTTTGCAAGAAGTTCCTTTTTGTTCTACAGCGTCTGTGTTTGTAGGCACTATTACTAAATGGAGAACTCCAAGACTACATCAACCCCCTCAAGAAAGCCAAAGACAATCAGCCCTGGCCGAGAGCCTAAGCCAGCAGCACATCAGTCTTGGCAACACTCTTCTGTAACGTATAGTCCACATTAGTTGGCCTGTTTGTTCTTTCCGTTTTTTGTGAAACTCCAAACTTTGTTTCCTCTTGTTTCCTCGTCTTCTGATTGTATTTACGTGATTGAACATTGCTTTTTTATGCCAAGGGCCTGTCAGTGTTCATATTTCTTCCATGTTTAGTGATTTTTTTTTTTCTCCATGGAAAACATCTTAATTGTATTTGCTTCTGAGTCTCTGTAGGAATATCAGAAATCTCCGAGTTTCATTCATATTCATTTCCCCTTCAGCCAGAGTTTAAGAGAAACGTCAATACATTGTTAACAGGTTGTCATTTATGTTCTACTATTGCATAGCTGAAAGCCAAGATGTGCTATTAAATAAGCTTCAGGCACTTCGTATTCTGAGCTGTTTTTGTTTCCTTGCCTATATAATTGGCAGATGATGTCACTGGGTGCAGTGAAAGGGGTTGTCCCACCTACCAAGAAATGTTATATTCGTTATTACTGCTGTGTAAAAATGGAACAAGGAAAAATACATGAAAAATGTGTGTAATTTTATGCTAGAACAAAATATAAACTACTTGTCTGGATTTTAAGTCTAAAGCCTGCTTTACACGGGACGACCGATTGTGCGATTTCACAATCGATCGTACCCGCCCCCGTCGTTTGTGTGTCACGGGCAAATCGCTGCCCGTGTCGCACAAAGTCGTGAAACCCCCGTCACACATACTTACCTGCTGAGCGACCTCGCTGTGGGCGGCGAACGTCCACTTCCTGAATGGGGAGGGACGTTCGGCGTCACAGCGACGTCACACAGCGGCAGGCCAATAGAAGAGGAGGGGCAGAGATGAGCGGGATGTAAACATCCCGCCCACCCCTTTTCTTCCGCACTGCCGCTGCGGGACGCAGGTAAGCTGTGTTCATCGTTCCCGTGGTGTCACACGGAGCGCCGTGTGCTGCCACGGGAACGATGAACAACCTGCTGCAGGTAAAATAAACGATATTATGAAACTGAGCGACGAGTACACGACTCACGATTTGTGAGCGATACTGCGTCACTCAGAAGTTTCACACGAGACGTCGTCGTGTACGATGCCGGATGTGCGTCACGAAAACCGTGACCCCGACGATGCATCTTACAATCCATCGTCTCGTGTAAAGCACCCTTAAGTGTATTAAAGGAAAACTTTTTTTTTTTTTAAAGGGGTTGTCCAGGCGTAGGGGGCAAGTGTGCGATCACTGTATGTGTGCATCGGCGCGCAGTCAGAATTCACCAACCCGGAAAGGTGCTATTTGCATACTTCCGGCCACATTTCTACTAAACGTGTTTGGCCTGCTCAATTCACTTCTATTGAGCAAGACCGCACACTTCTAGTCGGCATGTTACCACATGTATGCAAATCTCATACTTGTGATCACATGCCTGCCCGCTCCTGACATTAGTGAATCCTGACAGCGTGTACATTACACGCTGTGAGAATCAATAAGTCTGCAGTCACACAGACAGGATTTTGTCAGCAGATTTCTGCAATTGAGGCTGGACTCACACGAGCGTATGGCATCCGATGCGAGAGCATCGGATGCGATATGCTAATGACTCCCGACTCATGCTCTGCTGTGAGCGTGAGCCGAGTGTCATACGACTGTAACCCGATCTTGCGATCGGGTCACAGCTGTGAAGCTGAGTGCGGGCGCTGCGGAGGAGAGGGAGGGGTTAATCCTCCCATCTCCTCCATTGTCAGCCTGTGCGTGTATTGCACTGCACTGGGATAACATCTGAGTGCAGTCCGATGTATCTCTCGCACCCATTCACTTGAATGGGTGCGAGTGATATGGCTGTAGCAGAAAATCGTAGCATGCTGCCGCTTTTCTCGCATCCAGAATCTGGATGTGATAAAAGCTGCCCAACTGCTCGCCCTCATTGCCTAACATTGGTCAGAGTGCAATGCGAGATTTTCTCGCATTTCACTCATCCGATTTTCACACTCGTGTGAGCGTACCCTTAACCTGAAGATAGCATGCTGCAAGTGTTAAAACAGAGATTTCAGCCCTGCCTCTGTTATTTCAGTCTGTTTTTTGTTTACCTGCAATGTTAGCTTAAGCCTGTTGTCTCTATCATTAGTGGGTCTCAGCAGCAGATAAGTTGTAGTCTGACTGCCCCCTCTGTGATTAGCAGCTTCTGTCTATGGAAGTGTACACTGAAAGCCTGGTGTGGGCAGGGATAGCTCTTAAAGCTCTGTTACATGCAAAATCTAAAATCTTTCACTGTGTCAGAATGGCTGCAGCCACTAATCTAAGTGATACATCATTGAACTCAGGACCTCTTTACCTACATCATGCTGCTCTCAGATGAGGTAGCAAAAATTCCTTTTAAGTATTAGGCCTAAATCAGACATCCATGTGTCGTGTATATTTTCTATTCGCGTTTTTCAAGGATAGACTATGAAGCCATTAGAGTCTATGGACTTGTTAATATAGTGAAATAACAGAAACATATCCATTTTTGATTTTGCAGATTAAATTCACCAATGCAAGTCAGTGGGTCCATGAATAAAACAGCACTCGATTGCGATCTGTTTGTCATCTGAGTGCTGTCTGTTTTTTTTACCTTTTGATGAGCAGGTGAAGCTTGGATTTTTTTTTCAGACGCGGAACAAAAATGCATTAAAATTGGATCTATTGTACTGATGAAAGTGGTCAGTTTGTTGTTGTATTAAAAAAAAAAAAAAAAAAGATGTCTTACAGGATCAGGTACGGAACAGAACAGGCAACAGAAATAACTGATTCTTTAAAGGGAACCTGTCACCACTTTTTTGCCCTATAAGCTGCGGCCACCACCACCGGGCTCTTGTATACAGCATTCTAACATGCTGTATATAAGAGCCCAGGCCGCTGTGAGAACATAAAAAACACTTTATAATACTTACCTAACGGTTGCTCGGTGGGCCTAATGGGCGTCTTCGTTCTCCGGTGCCGGCGTCGCCTCTTTTGGCCATCTTCGTCCTTCTTCTGAAGCCTGTGTGCATGACGCGTCTACGTCATACACACTCTCCGATCCTGCGCAGGCGCACTACAGTACTTTGATCTGCTCTGCTCAGAGCAGATCAAAGTGCGCCTGCTCAGGACCTGAATGCCAGCGAGTGTGGATGCTGTTGGACCCATCATGCACTTCGGCTACAGAAGAAGGAGTACAAAGATGGCCGAAAGAGGCGGGCCGGACAACGGAGACTCCCAGTAGGCCCACCGTGCGACCGTTTGGTAAGTATTATAAAGTGTTTTTTTATGTTCTCACAGTGGCCTCTGTTAGAATGCTGTATATAAGAGCCCGGTGGTGGTGGCCGCAGCTTATACACCAAAAAAGTGGTGACAGGTTCCCTTTAACTCATTTTTGACTCAGACAATTTTCATTCTTTGTGCTTTTATTTTTAATTAGAAAATAAGGAAAAAGTCCATATTTCCTCCCTCAGTACCTGCTTATTCTTGGATCCTTTTTCGTCTCATATTGTAACTAAAATATTTATTAAGAATTCTGCTGCATGTGTTTTCAGAGATCCGTTATTTAACTTTCCTCCTCATAACTCTTTGCAATAAGAAATGAGGAATGTTAAAGGGGGTTTTGTCATTAAAACCTGTTTCACATCAATATGGGCAAGTGTTTACTTGTGTCATTTACTTCCAGATATAGTACGTCTTCAGAAAAAAATCTTAGTCAAGTTTCCTATGTGGTTTGTGCTGTCCGGCCTTAAAGGGAACCAATCAGGTTTTTCCCCTGTAAGCTACGGCCACCACCAGTGATCCTCTATATACAGCATTCTAGAATACTGTATATAAGGGCACCGGCCGCTGTGTAGAACATAAAAACACCTTTACAACATTCACCTGGGTGCGGTCCGGTCCTATGGGTGTTGCTGCTCTTGGTCCATCTGGTATGATCGTCGTTTTCCTGCCCAGCCTTCTGTGCATGATGTGTCTGCATCATTCACACAGAGGCCACTATTGTGCTCCTGCGCATGCACACTTTGATCTGCTCGGCTGAAGGCAGATCAAAGTATTGTAGAGTGCATGCGTGGGTGGTCTTTGACCTTTCCTCGCGCCTGCGCATTACAGTACTTTGCTCTGCTCCTAGCCAGGCAGATCAAAGTGTGCATGCGCAGAACCGCAATGGAAGCCTCTTTGTGAATGACGTAGGAAGCGTCACGCACACAGAGCTGGGCAGGAGGACGGTGATCACACAAGATGGAGGAGAAGCCGGACCGAGTGCAGTAACACCAATCTCACTGGAACGCCCCCTAGGTGAGTATTATAAAGGTGTTTTTTATTTACATTCTACACAGCGGCCTGGGCGCTTATATACTGTATACAGTATTCTACAATGCTGTATATAAGAGCTCACTGGTGGTGGCTGTAGCTAATAAGGGAAAAATGTGGTGATAGGTTCCCTTTAAACCTCTTCACTAAAAAAAAATATTTATAGTTCCTTTAAAAAATATTCATAACCCTTGAACATATTCACTTTTTTCCACATTACACCCACAATTTAAATGTATTTTATTGATATTTTTATATAAAAAACCCCAAAACTGAGTAGCAAGTGTTTATGAAGTGTTAAGAAAATGATTCATGTTTTGCTAATTATTTTAAAAATATACATCTGAAAATTGTGAAGTGCATTTATATTCATCTTCCTGTAGTCAGAAACCCCTATCTAATATCCTGATTGACCAATTGCCTCCATAAGCCACCTACGATACAATTCAATTTATTGATCCCGAGAGAAATTGTAGTTAGTAGTCAATCTGTGTGTAATTTCTCAGAATAACTACAGCTGTTCTGTGAAGGTCTCAGAGGTTTGTGTAATACTATTGTATGAACTGAGGATTTTGATTGCGTTAGGGCAATGACAACCAGAGACGGGTTCTTGGTGCAAAGAAGTTTTATAATATGCAACCAACAATATGTACACAGGAAAGAACATAAACACAGTAAATACAGTTAGGTCCAGAAATATTTGGACAGTGACACAAGTTTTGTTATTTTAGCTGTTTACAAAAACATGTTCAGAAATACAATTATATATATAATATGGGCTGAAAGTGCACACTCTCAGCTGCAATATGAGAGTTTTCACATCCAAATCGGAGAAAGGGTTTAGGAATCATAGCTCTGTAATACATAGCCTCCTCTTTTTCAAGGGACCAAAAGTAATTGGACAAGGGACTCTAAGGGCTGCAATTAACTCTGAAGGCGTCTCCCTCGTTAACCTGTAATCAATGAAGTAGTTAAAAGGTCTGGGGTTGATTACAGGTGTGTGGTTTTGCATTTGGAAGCTGTTGCTGTGACCAGACAACATACGGTCTAAGGAACTCTCAATTGAGGTGAAGCAGAACATCCTGAGGCTGAAAAAAAAGAAAAAATCCATCAGAGAGATAGCAGACATGCTTGGAGTAGCAAAATCAACAGTCGGGTACATTCTGAGAAAAAAGGAATTGACTGGTGAGCTTGGGAACTCAAAAAGGCCTGGGCGTCCACGGATGACAACAGTGGTGGATGATCGCCGCATACTTTCTTTGGTGAAGAAGAACCCGTTCACAACATCAACTGAAGTCCACAACACTCTCAGTGAAGTAGGTGTATCTGTCTCTAAGTCAACAGTAAAGAGAAGACTCCATGAAAGTAAATACAAAGGGTTCACATCTAGATGCAAACCATTCATCAATTCCAAAAATAGACAGGCTAGAGTTAAATTTGCTGAAAAACACCTCATGAAGCCAGCTCAGTTCTGGAAAAGTATTCTATGGACAGATGAGACCAAGATCAACCTGTACCAGAATGATGAGAAGAAAAAAGTTTGGAGAAGAAAGGGAACGGCCCATGATCCAAGGCACACCACATCCTCTGTAAAACATGGTGGAGGCAACGTGATGGCATGGGCATGCATGGCTTTCAATGGCACTGGGTCACTTGTGTTTATTGATGACATAACAGCAGACAAGAGTAGCCGGATGAATTCTGAAGTGTACCGGGATATACTTTCAGCCCAGATTCAGCCAAATGCCGCAAATGATCAGACGGCGCTTCATAGTACAGATGGACAATGACCCCAAGCATACAGTCAAAGCTACCCAGGAGTTCATGAGTGCAAAAAAGTGGAACATTCTGCAATGGCCAAGTCAATCACCAGATCTTAACCCAATTGAGCATGCATTTCACTTGATCAAATCCAGACTTAAGACGGAAAGACCCACAAACAAGCAAGACCTGAAGGCTGCGGCTGTAAAGGCCTGGCAAAGCATTAAGAAGGAGGAAACCCAGTGTTTGGTGATGTCCATGGGTTCCAGACTTAAGGCAGTGATTGCCTCCAAAGGATTCGCAACAAAATATTGAAAATAAAAATATTTTGTTTGGGTTTGGTTTATTTGTCCAATTACTTTTGACCTCCTAAAATGTGGAGTGTTTGTAAAGAAATGTGTACAATTCCTACAATTTCTATCATATATTTTTGTTCAAACCTTCAAATTAAACGTTACAATCTGCACTTGAATTCTGTTGTAGAGGTTTCATTTCAAATCCAATGTGGTGGCATGCAGAGCCCAACTCGCGAAAATTGTGTCACTGTCCAAATATTTCTGGACCTAACTGTACCTGCCAGGTTCAGAGCAAAGGGGAATTCCCAGGACTGCGCACCGGACTCCCCCAGGGAGGCCACCAGGCGCAAACCCCTATACAGGGGCTGTCTGGCGATCACCCCAGAAGGCCTAAATGTGCAGCAGCCGGGATACGAAAGGGCCACAGGTTATAGTCCAAAAATGTCCGTACTGGATGTGGAACACGGGTCCTAGGGTGGATATGTACCGGAAGGGACCGGGCACAAACGCCAACCAGAGACGGCAGACAGACTCCGGGACCAGCGAGGGCACAGCTCGATGAGACCAGGTGGAGTCCAGGGCCGGTGTCAGGTGATTCACCAGGATCCAAAATAGCAACCTGGAAATGAGAGCAGCAGGGCAGGAGTAGACAGGAAGCAGTATTCTCAAGCAACTAGACTAAGCTTAGGGGCGGACTTTTAAACAGATAACAGGAAGTAGGGCAACAGAACAGAAAACTCCATGTTAATGTCGCGGGCGGAGGAGGGGACGCTGCGCTCACCCACTGCTCGGGTCCGGCTGCTGCTGCTCGGTGGCTCGAGAGGTGGGCCGGATCCCGGGGACTCGAGCGGCGCTCCTTGCCCGTGAGTGAAAGGGGGGTAGTTTGGTTTAGGGATATTGTCCGTGACGCCACCCACGGTTGTGGTGAGGTTGTGGCACCACCGCTGCTCTGGACGGGGATCCCGGGAGCGATGACAGGGAGCAGCTTGGATGTTGTTTTCTCCCCTCCGTGGGTAGGAGGTTGGTTGTCCCGGGGCCCGGTGAGGGGTAGGGATGCAGGTGGGTTACGGGGCCTGGTGAGGTCCAGGGTCGCGGGGGCAGCGCGGTGCCGCACGGCACGGTGGTACTCACTCAGCCAGTATTTTACACGGAGTCTCTGGTCAAACAAACGGCTGGGTGGACGGGTCCCACAGGCGGCTGCGGTGTTTTTCCCGTGACCCCAGGTTGGTAGTGTAAGTCCTTTCCTTCACCTTCGTGTATTTTCCTCCTGTGCTCTGGTTTCCAGCTGGCTCCCCGGTTCGGTACCGGATGGGCCACTACCCTGTCCCGGCTACCTACGGTTCCACCAAGACTGTCTTCCCGGCTCCTGCAGACGGCCACTACCGTCTGCGTCACTGGCTACACGAGGGACCTAGGCTCCAACCTAGGCCCCAGTCTGCGTCTGCCTCTCTGCAGACCTCCTCTCTCTTCCTCTGCCTGGACTTGTCTGAGCTGGTTTTTGCCTCAGGCCAGCTAGACTCCTCGGTGGGCGTGCCTATCTGCTTGACTCCGCCCACCTGGTGTGTCTGTCTGAACCCGAGGGAAGAAATCAGGTCTCACTGGGGATGACTGCTGTGAACTGCTGGGGGTGGGGGAGTGTGTGTGTTGTTACCTGTGGCCCCTGGCTTGTTCAGGGCGCCACATTAACAAAGGGCAAGATCCTTCAAAAGCAAACTGGAAATGCCGGAACACGGACAGTTTGTTTGAGAACATTGGGGATCAAACAGCGTCATGAAAACACGGGAACACACCAGACAGGTCATGGAAAAAGTTGTGGAGAAGAGTTAATTTGGGTTAGGTTATCAAAAACATAGCCCAAGCCCTGAATATCTCGCGACTATGGATGAGCAAACCCGAAGTGTCTGGGGACTCGGACACGAACACAATTAAAAAAAAAAAAGTCTGTGTTTGAGTTCGGTGTTTGGGTACTGGTCATCTGTTAATAAAATTTGTTGAAAGGCTGCAGTGCAGCCAATCAACAAGCATTATTGCATCCGGAAGTTGCCTTTCCTCTGCTGTGAACAATAAGATAAAAAAATATGATGTGGGCTCCCACCTATTTTTTTAGACCCATCATAGATAATACAGACAGCTGTGGGCTGCAACCCTCAACTGTCAGCTTCACTTTGTTGGCTGGTTATCAAAAATAAAGGGGATTCCACATGTTTTATTTTTGATTTTCAAATTATTTAAATACATAATTAAAACAAAACTACCTAGAGTCCCCCTTATTTCTCATAACCAGCCAAGGTAAAGCAAACAGCTGGAAGCTGGTATTATCAGAGTGAGAAGGGCCACAGATAATTGGCCCCTCCCAACCTGAAAATAGGAGCTTCTTCAGAAAAGGCGCCTCTATTTGATACACCAGTTCTGGCGCTTTACCCGGCTCTTCCCGATTGCCCTGGTGCGGTGGCAATTGAAGCAATACTTTTGGGGTTGATATTCCCTGAAATCAAGTCCAGGTGTTAGTAATGGGGAGGCATCTATCAGACACCTCCCATTACTAACCTGGCAAGTATAGAGGTAAAAATTAATAGACATGGCAAAAAAAAAAAGTTTATTTGAATAAACCCTCTCCCACACGCTCTCATTCAATAATTTATTAATAAAAAAAATCTTCGAAGTTTTAATGTAATCTAATTGGGGATTAAAGACTCGCCCACACTCCCTCGGTCACCAATTTATTGATGAAAAATAAATTCTAAAAGGCCCAACATAATCCAATGGAGTTAATGTCCTACGACGTTAATCGAATCCTATTGAGCTGCATTCTAAGAACTTTTTCAGAAAGCAGCTCCATAGGTTACAGTCGGTCAGCGGCAGCCTGGAATTTCTCACACTCATGATAAACTCTGTACGTACCGCTGACCGGCAGTGACCCCTATCAGCCTCGTTCTGAGGCTAATTGCCATAGTTCCTGGAAGCAGTAACGGATGCGAGAGCTGATCGTCCCAGAGGTGACTTTCTGAAGGTGGTTTTCTTTGATTTAAACACCTTTAAGTTTTGAAGGCCATGCATGATATATACCGTAGTAATATACTATCAGGTTTTATGCTGGTGTAAAAAATATATACATTGAATAATTAAAACGTGGATCACATGAGACTGATTGGCAATAATTGTTTGTTTTTAGATGATTTTGATCATTTAGACCTCAATTCTGTTGTTGTTTTTCCACTTTTCTGGAGTAGTATACTCCTTTCTAGTGGCTTATGTGTTTGTGCCTTATCTCTATATACTGTATATTCTGTTCCACATTTTTAACTTGTCTTTCTCCTTTCACTCTTTCTGTTTTTTTAATTCTTCAGCAACTTAGCGTATCCAGATGATTTAGACAAATTCATGAAATACTACTTTTAGAAAATGTCCCATTTTTGGTGCATCTCCTTCCAGTCCTCAGGAGTAAAGTTTCTGGAGAGGTTTTTGGCGCATTTTTGCGACTTTTAAAAGGATTTGCAACTGTTGAAGCGTAAAGGTTACAAAAACTGGTTAAAGATAAAAAGTAAAGAGCAATTTTGATTTCATGAATCGCATGCACCATTTCAAAGAATTATTGAGTACAAGACAATATAAGAAAAGGAACTTTATTAAATTGCAAATATTGACTCGGTTCATTAGTGTTTATCTCACAATTTCTAAGCCTTTTTATAAGGTTCCTGGTAAGAAATTAATTTGTCAGCAGTATTGAGATGTAGTCAGCAGGTACATATCATTTAACCATTGATGACAGGTTATGTTAAAGGGATCCCGTCACCAGGATTGCCCCTTATATGCAGCATTCTCGAATACTACATATAAGTGCACAGGCTGATCTGTATGACGTAAAAAGCACCTTTTATTATACTCACCAAGAGGGCGGTCGGGTCTGATGTTCGTCACTGCTCTCGGTCTGACGTGTCTTCCCTCTTGTGCACTCTCTTTCTTCCGTCCCACTCTGGTGTGGATGACACGTCCTACGCCATACACACAGAGGCTGCTATTCTGTTTCTGCGCATGCGCACTTTGATCTGCCATGCTGGGTGCAGAGCAAAGTACTGTAATGTGGAGGTATGGGGAAGGGTCAAAGACCGCTTGGGCATGCGCAGTACAATACTTTGACCTGCCCTCAGCAGGGCAGAGAGCGCAATGGAGAACACTGTGGATGATGTAAGATGCGTCATTCACACGAGGCTGTGAATGACGACCGCACAAGATGGAGGAGGCGCCGGTCAGAGAGCAGTGACACCCATCGAACTGGACTGCCCCCTAGGTGAGTATAATAAAGGTGATTTTTACATTCTACAGAGCACCCTGGGCTCTTATATATAGCATTCCAGAATACTGTATATAAGAGCTCACTGGTGGTGGCCACAGCTTATAAGGGGAAATCCTGGTGACACGTTCCCTTTAAGGGTTTTTTTATTGTAGATTTTGAAGAATGAATATGGGGTAATAGCTGTCACACTTTTCTGTTATTAAAGTTACAGTGAGAAACATTGGATATAAACTTTTTTTCAGCCCTAGTCTTAAACTGCACCTCCCTTCAATACCATTCAATTGTGCCCATTGGAAAATCTAACTGGTTCCTCCGGTTCCTCCTTCAGTTAATTGTATTTTGTTCACTTGTTTAGTATTATTTTATTTGCCAACTAAGGAATATTTTCTCCTTTTTCTTTTTGTTTTGTAGATGGAAGAGAAGAAGCGGAATTTCTCGTTAAGCAGCGATGACTCTGACACCACTGATAGTAAGACATAAATGTGATGCCTAGTGTAATATTAATAGCACAGAAGATAGTTGTATAGCTACAGATATTGGCAAACGTTCCTTCTGTGAATTTAATGCTTGTTTTCTTTGTAGGTCACAAAACATCCTGGTCAAGATGTTCCAAAACACCAACCACAAAAAACACCTGGACAAGACAGAAGGAGAAGAAACCGTCTGAGGTGGGTTTCATAATTCTTTCTAAGGCTCAAGTTGTCTTTCTGTGTACATCTAGGTCAAAGGTGTATTGTTGGCATTCATCGGGCAGGTTTACATCTGGGCAATTTTAAGAAGAGTAAAGGTTGGATATCGGCACCTATATTGGTATACAGTTAGTGTTCGACCCTGTCGAAAAGTGTCTCTTTTTTAATGTAAATATCTTTATGATCCTTTCTTACATTTCAGCCCCCCAGAAATGTTAGATAAAGTTTGGACAAACCTGCCAATTTTTGTGGAATAGTTGACCATCTAATGTGTATGGCGACTTCCCAGTGCTCAAGATGGTGGGACAGATAATGGTTGGGATGTTCGAATTGATACACCTGACTGTTGTGCTCTCTGGGAGATAAGCAAGCATGGGTTATCTTGGTCTCCCGATTGAAAACAAATGAACACTCAGACAAACCGAGCAGCCATATTAATGATTTGAGAGCGATATCTGCTGGGTGAGCAAATGAGCATTTTTTCAATAGCTATTGAATGTGTATGGCCAGATTTACAGATATAGAAAAATTTCACTCCAAAAGATGTGCAGGATAAAAACGAAGGCTACCAATGAAATCTGAATTATAACTTCATATTCAGACACTAAAAAACGGAATGGTGGATTAGCCCAATAGTAATGTACAAGACAAGGTAGATTGATGTATCCAGTGATAATGATAATTTGTGGGAAATATCTACAATAAGTGAGAGGCAATCAAGTGAACCTAAAAGTAGGTGGATACCCCAGTAGGGCACCAAAAAAAAATGGAATACGAAAGGATTCTAAAAACGTAATAGCTCAAATAGCTTAAAGGGAACCTGTCACTGGATTTGGTGACTATAAGCTGCCACCACCAGTGGGCTCTTATATACAGCATTTTAACCTGCTGTATATAAGAGCCCAGGCCGCTGTGTAGAACGTCAAAATCAGTTTATAATACTCACCTAAACGGGCGGTGCGGTGCAGACTAGTCAAATGTGTGGCTCCGCTCTCGAGTACCTACGCCTCCTTTTTCGGCCATCTTTGTCCTCCTTCCGAAGCCTGGGTACATGACGTGTCTTACGTCATGCACACGCACCAACATTGAGGTCCTGCGCAGGTGCACTACAAGACTTTGATATTATCAGACAAATTTGCTTCTTTCTCTGCGTGGACTTGCCTTTCACTCTCAATAAATGAATAAAATCTGTTAGTAAACACATACCGTATTTTTCGGACCATAAGACGCACTTTTTCCCCCCCAAATGTTGGGGGAAAGTGGGGGTGCGTCTTATGGTCTGATGGTCTGAAAAGAGGGCTGCGGGGAATGAGGGTGCTGCGGTGGAGCGGGTCATCGGGGGCACGAGCAGGCTGCAGCAGCCTGCCGTGACCACGTGGGCCCGCTCATTACATATGCACGCCCATCCTCCCGCCCATCATCTCAGCGCTGAAGCTGGCACTGGCAGGTGGGCGGGAGGATGGGCGGGGGGTTGAGCGGGGGGGTGCGCGCATAATTAACAGCCGGCCGTGATCACCCCTGGCAATTACAGCCTGGAGTGATCATGTGCGGCTGTATTCACTGCACCCCGTGCATCATAATCAGTGCGGGGTGCAGTGAATCAGTGTACTCACCCGTCACCGTCTGTGGAGCCGTCCCCCTGCAGCATCACGTCTTCCTGTCTGTGCTGGCGGACAGCTGATCTGAGTGAGCGTTGAGCACAGCGATGACGTCATCGCTGTGCGCGCCGCTAGTGTCCACACAGATCAGCTCACCGCCGGCACAGACAGGAAGAAAACATCGCGATGCTGCAGACAACGGCGACTGCTCCACACATGGTGACGGCTCCACACAGCGGCGCAGAAGCTGAGACAGAGAGGAAGATGATCGGTGCTGCAGGGATTGAGGTAAGGTGAGTATAAACGTTTATTTTTTTTTTTTGTACCACGGGATACAGGACATATACCAGGATGGGGGGTATATTATGAGCAGGATGGATGGGGGTATATGAGCAGGATGGGGGGTATATAGCAGGATGGGGGTATATGAGCAGGATGGGGTTTATATTAGAGGATGGATGGAGGCATATAGCAGGATGGGGGTATATGAGCAGTATGGGGGTATATGAGCAGGATGGATGGGGGCATATAGCAGGATGGATACGGGTATATGAGCAGGATGGGGGCATATGAGCAGGATGGATGGGGGCATATGAGCAGGATGGATGGGGGTATATGAGCAGGATGATGGGGGTATATGAGCAGGATGATGGGGGTATATGAGCAGGATGGATGGGGGTATATGAGCAGGATGGATGGGGGTATATGAGCAGGATGGATGGGGATATATGAGCAGGATGGATGGGGCTATATGAGCAGGATGGATGGGGGTATATGAGCAGCATCACATACAAGGCAGGAGGATCATTACTAGGATGGGGTACCTTAGTAGAAAATTTGGGGACATTACCCCCATAACAGTGTCAGCAGCAGATCCTCGCCCCATAACAGTGTGTCATGACCACATTTTTTGGTTAAAATTTTATTTTCCTATTTTCCTCCTCTAAAACCAAGGTGCGTCTTATGGTCAGGTGCGTCTTATAGTCCGAAAAATACGGTAATTTTCCCATTACTGATATAGGAGAGAACAGATGGTGCTTTTAAAATTCTATGAATAGGGGAGGAGAAGAAAGGAGCTATAGTCCAACAAAAGCCACGGTGGGCATGATAACATGGTTGTATGATTTCTAGCTTCAGAGGCGGACTCTACATGTTCAGAGACAAAGAAGAAGTCTGACCTCACAAGAACAGAGCTTCAAGATATATTTTTTGATTCGTTGGCGGTTGATCTTCGGCTCCTCCGTGGAGGTGCGGCTTCTAATTTTGTTTCTGGACATGCACAGTGCACCTCTGAAGCTAGAAAACCTACACACGTCTTCAGTGGTGTATTGTGTCAGAAAGAAAGTCACGTAAATGTGCAAGATTTGCAGAAAGGCGGCAATGACACCGCCTCTTGGAAATTATGGGGGCGTGATAACAAGGTGAGTGGAACGACTAGTCTGGCTAAACCAACGCCCTAACGACTAGTCTGAGAGTTATTGACATATTGAAAATGGAACTTAAAGGGAAGCTGTCACCAGATTTGGGGCCTGTAAGCTGCGGCCACCACCACTGAGCTATTCTATACAGCATTCTAACATGTTATATATAAGAGCACAGGCCGCTGTGTAGAACGTAAAAATCACTTTATAATACTCACCTAAGGGGTGGTCTGGTCTGATGGGTGTTGCTGCTCTGTAGTCCGGGTCCTCCTATCTGTGGTCAGGCGCTGTCCCCTCTCTGCAGCCGTCCTTCTGAGACTCGTGTGCATGATGCATCCTACATCATGCACACTAGCCGGCATTGAGGTCCTGCGCAGGTGCACTTTGATCTGCCCTTAGATTAAAGTATTGTAATGCGCATGCACTGGTGGTCTTTCACCTTTCCTTGCGCCTGCGCATTTCAGTACTTTTCAGCAGGGCAGATCAAAGTGCGCCTGGGCAGGACTGAAATGATGGCTAGTGTGCATGACAAATACGCGTCATCAACGCTAGGCAGGGCAGAAGGAGGATGGTGATCACAGCACAGCGGAGGCATCACACCGACGAGCATCAAGACCCATCAGACCGGACCACCCTCTATGTGAGTATTATAAAGGTTTTTTTTTACATTCTGCATCGCGGCCTGGGCTTTTATATACAGTATTTTGGAATACTTTATATAAGGGCTTAGTGGTGGTGGCTGCAGCTTATAGTCCCCAAATCTGGTGACCGGTTCCCTTTTAAAAAATATTTTTTTGACACATGGTAATAAATTATATATTAGGAAGGGCTTGTTAGACAGGGTACTTGTATATGAATATACTCTTGTTGGAGGTTTGGAGGGCATGGGTGACCTGTAAGGTTCCCTTTAAGTATCAGATCACCCTCCAGAACACATCAGACACGTGTTTTACAATTGCTTTAACCTTTTCGCACCAGAGCCTGTTTTTGCCTTCGTGACCGGACCAATTTTTTTATTTCTGACCAGTGTCACTTTGACAGGTTATAACTCTAAAACGCTTCAATGGATCCCGTCAATTCTGAGATTGTTTTTTTTATGACATATTGTACTTCAAGATAGTGGAAAAATTAAGACGATATATTTTGTGTTTTTTTGTGACAATATCGAAAATTTGGTAAAAAGTTAGAAAATTTTGCAATTTTCAATTTTTTTATTTTTATGCCCTTAATCCAGAGGGTTATGTCCCACAAAATAGTTAATAAAAAACATTTCCCACATGCCTACTTTACATCCGCGCAATTTTGGAAACATAACTTTTTTTTGTTAGGAAGTTATAAGGGGTCAAAGTTCATCAGCAATTTCTCATTTTTCCAACAAAATTTCCCAAATAATTTTTTTAGGGACCATACCCTATTTTTAGTGACTTTGAGGGGCCTAAGTGACAGAAAATACCCAAAAGTGACACCATTCTGAAAACTACACCCCTCACACTGGTCAAAATCATATCCAAGAAGTTTATTAACCCTTCCAGTTCTTAACAGGAACTAAAGCAATATGGAAGGGAAAAATGAAAATTTTACTTTTTCCCACAAAAATGTAACTTTAGCCACAAATCTTTAATTTTTACAAGGGTAAAAGGAAAAATTGAACCATATAGTTTGTTGTACAATTTCTCCTGAATGCGTTGATACCCTATATGTATTCTATACTATACTATACTGTATTCTATACTGTATTATATACTACACTATACTATATTCTATACTATACTGTATTCTTACTATACTATACTGTATTCTATAATGTATTCTATACTATACTGTATTATATACTGTATTATATACTACACTATACTGTATTCTATACTATACTACACTATACTGTATTCTATACTATACTGTATTCTATTCTATACTATACTACACTATACTGTATTCTATACTATACTGTATTCTATTCTATACTATACTACACTATACTGTATTCTATACTATACTGTATTCTATTCTATACTATACTACACTATACTGTATTCTATACTATACTGTATTCTATTCTATACTATACTACACTATACTGTATTCTATACTATACTGTATTCTATTCTATACTATACTACACTATACTGTATTCTATACTATACTGTATTCTATTCTATACTATACTACACTATACTGTATTCTATGCTATACTATACTGAACATCTACCCTATCTAACCCTATATGCTGCCTAACTGGGAAAAGGGGGAATTGATTTCTATAGATGTAATATGTGGGTTTTTTTACTGTGTGAAAAATCGCTGACTGACAGAGCTCCTGTCAGCAGCACTTGTCACACTGTTTCTCCTCAGATCAGTCACACACGGAGGATCTGAGGTGAAGCAGTGTTTTATACCGGCAGATCGCCCAGGCAAGTTTGTAACTACAACAAACTTTCCCAGCGATCGTTTTCATTGGTTAGCGCGGCGCTGACGTCACCAGGACCTGAACCAATCAGATCCTGGTGAGGTCAGGGGTCGCAGCTAGCGTCCTGCACCGGAATCCCGGCGCTTACAGGTACCATACGGTCACGTTCGCTGCAAAACCGCGGACCGTTCATAAACGTTGGCGCTGCACAAAGCCCAGCAAGCGCCGACGTTTATATACCGTCCGCGGTCGGGAAGAGGTTAAGAGTTTCATTGTTTAACCTTTCCTAATTCATACTGGCTAATTATTGTTACAATTGATCAGTAACGAGGGGATTACTACTATAATTGGCCTAGTGTATACAGACCTTCAGTCTGGATCATGTTGGAAGGGCTCAGACGTTTGATTTATGGAGTCCCGCTCTTCTATGGAGCAAACGGTCTAATGTTATGTAATCTCCGAGTGTTACTGCTCCCTACTGGCAATCAAGTATGTACTTGTTAGTTTCCAGTGTAGTGTCACAATATTCTGCAGGCCACGTTCTGCGCCCCGAGGCATGGTTTTGTTCCTCTCCTAACAGTAAATTAGGTATGTAGGAGGAGCACAGTCAGTTTATGCAGGCAGCTTGGAGAGATGTTTTTTAAGGTAACTGTCGGGTTTTGCACTGTCATTTCTCATTTTACATTTAATGTGATATATATGAGCATGTTAGGCTTTATATTCTTTCTGTTGAGTGGTGATTTTTTAATACAACCAAGCATGTTACTGCCAGAAAATATTCTCAAGATTGGTAATTGCAGACTCCACTTTGTTAAAGCTTTTCTTGCTATTTTAATAGCTACGAAGAAAAAAGAAAATTTGGTGAAGACCAAAAGCTTTAAGGGCTGTTATGGAAAATGAGGATTGCCATTATGATTTTGGAGTTTTCTCATCATTTAATTGCTCCAGATCTCAGACTCCTGCAAACAAGGATTTATTTGCTGGCTTTACTATAGCATTATCTGGTTATTTTTTATGAATTTGTTACCGACCTCTGTCACTTATTGCAACCACTACATCCATTACATCCGCCAAAAACCTATCAGATACAGTCTGCAGAGAAGAGCTTTGTAATTATGCTTTGCTTATATATCACGATCATATTCCGCAGCGCTTTACAGATATTATCATCGCTGTCCCCATTGGGGCTCAAAATATAAAATCTCTGTTAGGCTATGTGCGCACTAGAAAAGTGATTTTTCTCAAGAAAATTTCTTGAGAAACTTCTGGGAGTTGAAGATTACCGCACCTGCGGTAAAAAACTGCACCAAAACCGCGGTAAAAACGCATGCGTTTTTGCCGCGGTTTTGCCGCGGTTTTTCCGCAGGTTGGTCCCTGCGTTTTTTTTATGCTGAACTGCAATAAATAATATAGATATTAGATAGATAATCGATAGACAGATAATGGATAGAGGGAAAGATTGATAGATGAATAGATAGATGAGAAAGACCTATATAATGTCCCACCCCCTGCATATTCTAAGCTGGCACCTTTTAGTGACTTTCATGTGGCACTAAAGGGTGCCTAGACTTCTATTTAGAAAAAAAATAAATAATTAAAAAAAAAAATGACGTGAGGTCCCCCCATCTTTTGTAGCCAGCTAGGGTAAAGCAGACGGCTGCAGCCTGCAGACCACAGCTGGCAGCTTCACCTTAGCTGGTAATCCAAAACAGAGGGCACCCACGCTGTTATTTTACATTTAATAAATAATTTAAAACATAAAAAGTGGGGTCCCCCCCAAATTGGATCACCAGCCAAGATAAAGCGGACAGCTGGGGTCTGATATTCTCAGACTAGGGAGGTCCACTGTTATTGGACACTCCCCAGCCTAAAAATAGCAGGCCACAGCCACCCCAGAAGTGGCGCATCCATTAGACGTGCCAATCCTGGCGCTTCGCCCCAACTCATCCCGTTGCCCTGGTGCGGTGGCAAATGGAATAATATATGGTTGATGCCAGATTTGTAATGTCGCCTGGCATCAGGCCCTGGGGTTAGTGATGTCACGCGTCTATCAGATACCCGAGATCACCAACCCAGTCAGTAAGAAATAAAAAATAGACAACAAAAAAAGTTTTATTTGAAAAAACACTCCCCACATTCCCTTTTTCACCAATTTATTGACAAGAACAATCAAATCCTGGTCCAGCGTAATCTAATAAGGGGGTCCCACGGCGATCCATACCATAGTCACTGTCCCAGTCAATGAAGAACAGAATGTTCCCCATTGGCTGGGAGAGCAATGCAGTGACCTGAGCTAACATCAATAGGTCACCCCAGGTCACTGCAGGGGATGACGAGCGCTGCCATCAGGAGGTTAGATGAGATCATTACCTGCTGTGATGATCTCCTGCAGTCCTGCCATCAGCGCTGTCACTGCCTTCTATGCCCGCCGCGTTCTCAGCAGCATTGCGAAGAAGATTACAAACATTTCTCAAGAAATTTCTGCAGCAAAACCACGGGTAAAATCGCGGGTTAAAACGCCTAGTGCGCACAGGGCCTAAGTATGTCTTTGGAGTACCCTCAGGAAACCCATGCAAACACTGGGAGAATATACAGTTTATCATATAAGTGAATACACCCCTCATATTTTTTGTAAATATTTTATTACATCTGTTTATGGGACAATACTGGAGATATGACACTGATACAATGTATAGTAGTCAGTGTGCAACTTGTATAACAGTGTAAATTTGGTGTCTTCTAAATAACTCAACACACAGCCATTAATGTCAAAACCGCTGGCAACAAAAGTCAGTACACCCTTAAGTGAAAATGGCCAGGTTGTGCCTAAAGAGCTTCACAGGATCCATTGAAATCCTCTTCCACTGGTGGATGGTAGAGACCTTGCGCTCCTCCACCTTTCGTTTGAGGATGCCTCACAGATGCTGAATAGGGTTTAGGTCTAGAGACATGCTTGGTCAGTCCAGCACCTTTTATCTTTAGTTTTAGCAGGCGTGTTGTACTTACCAGAGTCTTCAGTGCAGCTGTAACGCTACTTATGGGGCCACTAATTAACCTCATACATATCCACTGCTTCCCCCACCCACCGGCAAGCCCCTCGTCTCTAATGGTTGCAGTCAGACAAACTCCCACCCTGTGTGACAATGTGTCTGACTGCTTTCAATTAGTGAGACACAGACAGCGTCTCTATCGGTATCAGAATAAAAAAAAGTGGCTTAGGGTCCCCCCATATTATGATATCCAACACAGATAAAGCTTACGGGTACAGGTTGCAGCCCCCAGCCGTGCACGTTATCTTGGCTGTGTATCAAAATAAGAGAGACCACATAAAGCTTTTTTTTTTTAAAAAAGAAATATTTAAATCATCTTTAAAAAAAAAACGGTGTGCATCATCTCCCCCTTCCCCCCCAATTTTCATACCCAGCCATGATAAAGCCGACAGCTAGGGGTTGATATTCTCAGGCAGGGGAAAGCCATAGTTATTTGACCCCCCCAGTGTCTAAAAATAGCAGCTCGCAGCCGACCAGGATTGTTGTCCCATCAATTAGATGCGACAATCCGGGCACTTTACCTGGCTCATCCCGATTGCCCTGGTGCGATATCAAAATGGGTAATAAGGGTTAATGACAGCTCACCGCTGCCACTAAGCCCTAGATGAGTAATTAGTAATGTGTAAGTGAAAAGAAACACAAACACCAAAATAAATCCTGTTTTTTTTTTTTTAAAGAAAATCCAAAAAACACACCTTCTTTTACCCGTTCAGTAACCCCCAAAACACAGGTCCGACATAATCCACGCGAGGTCCTGTGACAATTCCAGCTTTGCTACATTACTTGAAGGCATAGCGCGCAAATATAGAACATGACCACCCGATATGCGCTTCAGGCAGAGACTGAGTGGTGACGTCACTCAGGTTATTTGCGGCCACAGCTGGAGGTTCCCACGGTCCTCCACCTGTGACCCCATGTAACCTGACCTCCGGTAACTTCATTAAACTTTGTGAGGTCACTGAGTTCACAGACCTGCAGAAAACCACGTTTTGTGGTCCGCACTAGATTTCAGCACCAACTTTGCACCTCCTGGCAGAAAACCGCACTGAAATTGCGTGAAAACAGTGTTTGTGCAGTTTTGTTTGCCAAGGGATGCAGATTTGGTGCTGAAATATTTACACAATATTCCTGCACCCAATCTATACCTCCTGGCAAAAAATTGCATCAAAATTGCATATGTTATGATTAGAGTTGAGCGCGGTTCGAGGTTCTCCAGTTCGCGGCTTGAGTGATTTTGGGGGCTGTTCTAGATACAACTAGAACTCGAGCTTTTTGCTAAAGCTCGATAGTTCTAGATATGTTCGAGAACGGTTCTAGCAGCAAAAAGCCCAGCTAATTCCTAGCTGGCTTTCCGCTGTAATATTGTAAGTCACTCTGTGACTCACACTATTATGAAATTTCAGTGTATAGTGTGCGGGAACAGTGCATTCAGATCACTGCTGTATGGATAATGGCGATCGCCAGTTTTTTTTTTTTCCTTGTCTTCCTTCCCTAAGCGCGCACGTGTAGTGGGGCGGGCCAGCATGTCAGCCAATCCCAGACACACACACAGCTAAGTGTACTTTTAGCCAGAGAAGCAACGGCATGTGTGATAGGATGTCCATGTCACATGTCCCTGCATTATAAAAACGAGTATCTGCCCGTCCGGACGCCATTATCTCTTCTGCGTCCTTGGTGTCAGTCACTGCTGGTGCAGCGCCTATCTCCGATACTGCTGTTTACGCTCTATACACAGCGCTGTACAGAATAGGGTTAGCACTTTCTATCAGTCCTTTTAAGGGCTAATACCGGCAGGGTCAGAGCCATAGGTGACAGGTCCGTGAAAACAGAGTTTAACAGCTACACAAGATGACAGCGTCTGTGTAGCTAAGGTCAGGGATTTCCTCGCTGCATTTCCCCATTAGGAGGGATAGAAAGGCAGGCTTCCTTTCCTCTACCCAGAGACCCACAACCCTGCCACTGTACCCTCCTGCCCTTTGCACACTCAAACTCATTGTTACTAAGCCATTATACTAGCAAACACTGAGTGAACTTAGTGGCATCCTAAACGTGGCTGTTGGACTTCTGTATAGTCCCACTAGTGCAAAGATATTTGCAGCACGTCTGCCTGCATTGCACACTCAAACTCATTGTTACTAAGCCATTATACTAGCAAACACTGCTGCCAGTTTAAGGGCCGTAGTTGCATTGTCAGGGATAATTATTGTTGTTTATTCTGCTGTTAATAAAGCTAGACCACCGCTGAAATCTACACCACCTCTCAATTTTTACTACCACATTTTAAGTGCACAATCTTGTTGCAATCAAAATGAGTGGCAAAATGACAGATGCTGGTGGAAAGGGGAAGAGGCGTGTTGGAAAAGGAAAAAAAGGGTTTGTCCGTGGGGAAGGTGGCAAAGCTCCATTAACATCTGCTGAAGATAGACCATCTTCCAGCAAAAGTAAGATGTCTACTACTTACCGTGGACAATCCGATGTGCTCCCTTTTTTACAGACACGAACAACTGGAACAAAGGTAGATGATGGCCAAAAAAGGAAAATGCTTGAATGGATCTCAAGTGGTCCAACAAGTGCCCTCTCCGCCACCTCAACTACCGCATCCAAAGAACACCAGTCCTCTGAGTTGTCATCCCAATCAAACTTGCTTTCTCCCAGCTCTGAAGTCTCCATCCGTCCTGCACAGTATGGTGGAACTGAGATGGCTGAGTCTGCAGAGCTGTTCAGTCACACTATAGCCTGGGAATCAGAGGTCTGCTCCCAAGCTACAGTGAGTACAGACCAGGAAATGGTCTGCAGTGATGCCCAGAACCTTTGTGACTCTGATTCAGGCCGTGAGGACCAAGTTTCTGAACATAATGTTGACCCTTTTTCACAAACTGTAACACCTGTTGTTATAGACAATGAGGAACATACTGATGACGATGAGACGCAGATACCAGATTGGGCAACTTAAATATTCGGTCAGGGCAAGAAGAGGCTCGGTCTGAGGGTGAGGGGAGTGCAAACACAACAACTGATGAGGAAGTTCTAGATCCCACCTACTGTCAACCCACAGTCAGGCCCTCGAGGAGGTCAGCAGAGACTGTGGAGGAGGATGTAACTGACGACGAAGTTACCTTGCGCCTTCCTGGACAGAGTCGGAGTACTGGTAGCACGTCTACAACTGCATCCTCAGCCACCACTGTGTCTCTGAGCACTAGTCGGGGTGGATTAGCAGGTCGCATGCCCTCTAAGCCTTGCCTAGCCTGGTCCTTTTTTGACATAGCTAAAGATCGCCCAAATTATGTGATCTGTAAAATTTGTCATGATTCTGTTAGTAGAGGGCAAAACCTCAGCAGTTTGACAACTTCTTCCATGAATCATCACATGAATAAATATCATATGTCCCGGTGGGAAGCTCACCGTGCTGCAATGCGGCCTAGCGGAGCGAACCATCCACCGCCTGCCCCTTCTAGTGCATCCGCGCGCTCTTCATCCTCTAGGACTGTGGGGACAGCTGTCACACCTGGTTTTCCACGCACAACTTCCACCACTGTAACCGCAACAGGCAGTTTGCTTGGTAGGTCGTCAGTTGGTTTGGAAGGGGAAACAAGTACGTGTGTACAGCTCTCTCAGACATCGATAGCACCAACGTTGGATGAAGGCGACATCATGTCTACACCTGCACTTTCCTCACAAAGCTGCATTTTTCCAGGGACACCCTACTCAACACCGTCTACACACAGCAGCCAGATCTCTGTCCCTCAGATGTGGACAAATAAAAGGCCATTTCCTGCGACCCATGAGAAAGCTAAGAGGTTGACTTTATCCCTCTGTAAGCTCTTGGCTACCGAAATGCTGCCTTTCCGCCTGGTGGACACACAGGATTTTAGAGACCTTATGTCTGTCGCTGTGCCCCAGTACCAGATGCCCAGTCGCCACTACTTCTCTAAGAAAGGTGTGCCCGCGCTACACCAGCATGTCGCACACAACATTACCGCTTCCTTGAGAAACTCTGTGTGTGGACGGGTGCATTTCACCACTGATACTTGGACCAGTAAGCATGAACAGGGACGTTACATGTCGCTGACTGGGCACTGGGTAACTATGGTGATAGATGGTGAAGGGTCTGCTGCACAAGTCTTGCCGTCCCCACGACTTGTGTGTCAATCCTCTGTCTGTCCAGTTCTGCCACTGCTTCTGCCTCCTCCACCTCATCTGGGTCCTCCACCTCCGCACCAAGCCTGCCTGGTCAGGCCACCAGCGTTCGCACTGCGCAGAAGGAATCACGCACCCCTCATTACTATGCTGGCAGCAGAGCGCAACGGCATCAGGCGGTCTTTAGCTTCACATGTCTTGGAAATAGGAGTCACACAGCGGCTGAGTTGTGGGCAGTTCTGGAGACTGAGTTTAATAAATGGTTGTCTCCACTCAACCTGCAGCCTGGTAAGGCCGTGTGCGACAATGCTGAAAACCTGGGTGCGGCCCTTCGCCTGGGCAAGGTGACACACGTGCCTTGTATGGCTCACGTGTTGAACCTTGTTGTCCAGCAATTTTTAACACACTATCCCGGCCTAGATGGCCTTCTGACCAGGGCACGAAAACTGTCTGCTCACTTCCGCCGTTCAACCGCCGCAGCTGAGCGACTTGCATCGCTTCAGAAGTCTTTCGGCCTGCCGGTTCATCGCCTGAAATGCGATGTTGCGACACGCTGGAATTCGACTCTCCACATGTTACAGCGACTGTGGCAGCACCGCCGAGCCCTGGTGCAATACGTCATGACGTATAGCCTGGGCCAACGAGATGCAGAGGTGGGGCAGATCACCCTGATGGAGTGGTCTCAGATCAAGGACCTATGCACCCTTCTGCACAGTTTCGACATGGCGACGAATATGTTTAGCGCTGACAATGCCATTATCAGCATGACAATTCCAGTCATTTACATGCTGGAGCACACGCTAAACACTATTCGGAGTCAGGGGGTGAGACAACAGGAAGGAGAAGAACTACAGGAGGATTCATATGCGCAAGACACAACAACATCACCAAGGTCGAGACGTTCATCATCACCAACGTGGCAGGCATGGGACCATGGGGGACAGGGATCAACAAAGGCGCATGGTAGCAGGTGAAATGTTGAGGAAGGTGCAAGAGAACATGAAGAAATGGAGGACGAACTGTCCATGGACATGGAAGACTCAGCGGATGAGGGAGACCTTGGTCAAATTTCTGTTGAAAGAGGTTGGGGGGAGATGTCAGAGGAAGAGAGAACGGTTAGCACCTCTATGCCACAAACACAGCGTGGACTTGGTCCGCATGGCTGCGCAAGACACATGAGCGCCTTCTTGCTGCACTACCTCCAACATGACCCTCGTATTGTCAAAATTAGAAGTGATGATGACTACTGGCTTGCCACACTATTAGATCCCCGGTACAAGTCCAAATTTTGTGACATAATTCCAGCCATAGAAAGGGACGCACGTATGCAGGAGTATCATCAGAAGCTGTTACTCGATCTTAGCTCGGCTTTTCCACCAAACAACCGTGCAGGTTCAGGGAGTGAATCTCCCAGTTGTAACTTGACAAACATGGGACGGTCTCGTCATCTTCAACAGTTTACCCGTACCAGTAGGACCGTATCTGGTGCTGGTAACAGCAATTTCATGGAATCTTTTCATAATTTTTTTAGACCGTCCTTTGCAAGGCCACCAGAGACAACAAGTCTGACACATAGTCAACGGCTGGAGAGGATGATACAGGAGTATCTCCAAATGAACATTGATGCCATGACTTTGCAAATGGAGCCTTGCTCATTTTGGGCTTCAAATCTTGAAAAATGGCCAGAGCTTTCAACTTACGCTTTAGAGATTTTGTCGTGTCCAGCTGCCAGCGTTGTCTCTGAACGTGTCTTCAGTGCTGCTGGGTGTGTGCTGACAGATAAGCGCACGCGTCTGTCCAGTGACAATGTGGACAGACTAACGTTCATCAAAATGAACAAGTCATGGATCCACAAGGAATTTACTACCCCTGTGTCATCCTGGGGAGAGTAAATGCTTGTGGATTTGGAATGTGCTTGATGCAAATCAAAACATCCTGTTTGCAACTAGGGCACAAGTGCTGCCACTGATGGGGTGTCTGTGTGGCCCAATTTTTGGAAAAAAGGGAGACTCCGCTTGGAGTAACCCTTGCTTGCTGTGTTTTTTTTAAAAGGAGCCAAGATGAACAAGTCATGGTTCAGCAAAGACTTTGCTACCTACCCCGGTGTCATCCTGGGGACGGTTAAGAATGGCGTATTTTTGAATGTGCTTGATGCAAATCTAGCTGTGAAGTGTACAACTGGGGCACAACTGCTGCCACTGAAGGGGTGGGTGTGTGTGGGGCCCATTTTTTGGAAAAAAGGGAGACTCCGCTTGGAGTAACTCTTGCTTACAGTGTTTTTAAAAAGGAGCCAAGATGAACAGAGCTGGGATCAGGAAAGACTTTGCTACCTACCCCGGTGTCATCCTGGGGACGGTTAAGAATGGCGTATTTTTGAATGTGCTTGATGTAAATCTAGCTGTGAAGTGTACAACTGGGGCACAACTGCTGCCACTGAAGGGGTGGGTGTGTGTGTGGCCCAATTTTTGGAAAAAAGGGAGACTCCGCTTGGAGTCACCTTGCGGTGTTTTACATGATTTTAGAAGGGCGTGCCATGCCTATATCTGTGTCTCCTCCTCTTTTTCCTTGTCCAGCTCTTTTATTTTCGCATGAGTATATGTCCTTGTCACTTTCCCATGTGTTTGTGTTGTGTTGTGAGTTGTTTGTCACCTTTTGGACACCTTTGAGGGTATTTTCTAGGTGTTTTTATGTGTTTGTGATTGCCTGCCATTGTTTTCTATGCGGTTCGAGTTCGGTTCGTCGAACGTTCGACGAACTGAACTCGAACGAAACCTCCGTTCGACGAACCGAACTCGAGCCGAACCACGACCGGTTCGCTCATCTCTAGTTATGATGTAGTATTCAAGCGTTTTTTTTTTTGTTTTGTTTTTTTTTGCCAGGAGGTGTAGATTGGGTGTAGAAATTTCAGAACCAAATCTGCATCACTTAGCAAAAATAATGTGTTTTTCTGCCTGGAGATGCAGGTCTGTGAACTTAGTGACCTCACTGAGGTCACTGAGTTTAATGAGGTTACCTGCGATCACAGGTGGAGCACCGTGGGATTCTTTGTTTGTGACCGCAAATAACCTGAGGGACGTTACCGCTCATTGCGCAGCTCAGTCTCTGTCTGAAGCTCACAGCCGGCAATCATGTTCTATGCCAGCGCGCTGTGCCTTCAGTAATCTAGCAAAGCATGATTTTTGTGATTTAATGAAGTTGTGAAATTGGGGAGGGGGTTGTATTTTATTTCAAATTAAAGGATTTTTTTTCTGCTTATTTCTTTTCACTTACAGATTTAATAATGGCGGGGGTCTAACTGAATGGATGTGACAATCTTGGGTGCCTGCAGGCTACAATTTTTAGGCTCAGGAGCTGAATAAGTATGAGTCTCTCCAGCCTGAGACTACCAGCCCACAGCTGTTGGCTTTATCATGGCTATTTGAATACTTTTTTTTAAAAAAATCCTCATACGGTCCCTCTTATTTTTATACACAGCCAAGATAAGCAAACAGCTAAAGGGCTGCAGTCTGTAGCCAAATGCGTTATTTGTGCTGGGTATGATAATGTGGGGGGTCCCAACCTCAATTTCTTTATTTTAACAGCAATAGACACACACACACACACACACACACACACAACGTCCTGTGATTGATAGCAGTCACACGCTGCCACACAGGGTGGGGTCGCATGTGACTTTAACCAATTAGAGACGCAGGGACTGGCAGTAGGTGGGGAAAGAAGTGCATATGCATGAAGGTAATGAGCGGCCCCGGAAGCAGTGCATAGCCATGCAAGAGAACTCGGTAAGTATAATGCGCCTGCTTCCCCCCCACCCCTTTTTGTTTGTTTTTTTTTCTTCATTATTCCTTTTTTTTTTTTTTATATTAAATTACCAGAGTTGCCGGACCCGGTATCGTTACCTGGAGTTCCCTGAGAAGCCCAGGGCCAGTGCTCTGGTACTTTTGAACACACGCGGATCCGATCACTAGTTCTAACCAATTGTTCTACGAATAATAATAATTTCCACAAGTAGATGTGTTTTTAAAAAAAAATGTACCTATGCTGAGATAGACGTATAAATGTTGTGTACTGTGTATTGGCCGTATCTGACTGTAAAGGGACATGATCTGAGAATTCCACATCTCCTGGGCAGGGGAGGATGCCATAGAGAGTATACATGTATCGCAACACGAGATCACAGCTGATTCTTTTTGTGAGATAAAACATTTCCCTGGCTGTTGTTAAAGAATGTTTTACCTCCGAAGGAAGAATAATTTGCTCTAATGTCTGTATACTTTATTACTTCCACCACAGCCCAGTTGCTGTGCTATGATCAGACCATGTCCCTGTACGGTCAGACACTGCATTACACAGTACACAGCAGGGGCACTTTTCTAAGATTATCTTAGAACAGGAACATTTTTTAATCACCTCCAATTGTGGAAATTATTATTCTAAAATCTATTGATTAAAATTAACTTTGTCCGTGGGAAAACCCCTTTAAGCCCACTATGCACATGAGATGTCAGCCAAAAGATGTTTAGATCGATCATTCGGCCAGCAGCCAACTCTCTTACACAGGAGGGGTCATTCGTCTGATTGCTCCTGTGTTATGAGAATGCTTCTTCCATACATGTCCAGTGGCAGCTTATCTCGGAGACAACAAATGGAATGGCATTCCGAAATTGGACATGGCAGAACCTTAGCTTCCCCAACAATCAGTTCTCAAGGGCCCCCATACACAGTAAAGCGTTGTAAAAGCCTGTTGATATATTGATAGGTTCAGCTGGCAATTAGTCTGTGTATGGGCATCTTTAAAGCGGTATTTCCATCTCCAAGATCCTCAGCTGAGCGCCCGGCCGCCGGCATGTGAGAGCGCTCAGCTGAGCGCCCGGCCGCCGGCATGTGAGAGCGCTCAGCTGAGCGCCGGCATGTTAGAGCGCTCAGCTGAGCGCCCGGCCGCCGGCATGTGAGAGCGCTCAGCCGAGCGCCCGGCCGCCGGCTATTGAGAGCGATCATTCACAATAGTCTGCTGCCGGTAAAACTAAAGAAGAAAAAATAAATAAATAAGCTTTCCGTTGTTTTGTACGATCCGTAGCATCCGTTGTGCCACTATATGCAACGCATCCGTTGCATCCGTCATACAACGAAATGCTACGGAAGCCGTCCAACGCAAGTGTGAAACTAGCCTAATATGTAGTAGGTTTAAAAATAATAATAGCAAATACCTCCAATTAGAAATGTATAGTTCTTCTAATTCATTATGTCGTTTACCTCATGTGCAGGGCATTGCAGGACCTTAGATATTCATGGTTATGTCCACTGGCAACTAATTAAAGGGAACCTATCAACAGATTTGGGGCCTATAAGCTGCGGCCACCACCTCTGGGCTCTTATATACTGCATTCTATCATGCTGTATATAAGAGCCCAGGCCTCTGTAGAATGTAAAAATCACTTTATAATACTCACCTAAACGGTCGCTGCGGTGGAGTTGGGTCATATGGGCGTCTTCGTTCTCCGATGCCGGCGCTTCCTCTTTTTGCCATCTTCATCCTCCTTCTGAAGCCTGTGTGCATGCGTAGGTGCACTACAATACTGTGATCTGCCGTGCTCAGGGCAGATCAAAGTGAGCCTACGCAGGACCTCAATGCCGGCGAGTATAGATGACGTAGGACATGTCATGCACCCAGGCTTCAGAAGAAGGACAACAAAGATGGCTGAAAGAGGAGGCGCCAGCACTGGAGAACGGAGACACATATATGACCTAAAAGCACCGCAGCGACCGTTTAGGTGAGTATTATAAAGTGATTTTTACATTCTACACAGCGGCCTGGGCTCTTATATACAGCATGCTAGAATAATAGCATGTTTGAATGTGTATATAAGAGCCTACTGGTGGTGGCTGCAGCTTATAGGCCCCAAATCTGGTGACAGGTTCCCTTTAACTGTGACTATATGGGTGGTCGTAACAATAGATATCTAAGGTCCTGCAATGCCCTGAACATGGGGGGAAAAGCCATAATCAGAAGAGCTATACTACATTTCTAATTGGAGGTTTCACTAATATTATTGTCACACCTACTACATATTGGGATAGGAAACCAAAAACCTATATAACAATGAAAAACAGCATAAAAACAACCTCTACTCAAAATATTGTGTTTTGCAAAGTGTGCACAGTACCAACATTCCAAACTGTACTATTAAAAAATGAGATTTTTGGCAAAAAAATTGCAATTTTTTTGAGCTACCTCGCCACGTCATGGCAAATCTCTTGAGGCAGTCCTACACTACAATATTTTTATTTAAAGTGTGCCATGCGGCCTCACATATGCAAAAATAGGACTGCACAGCACGTACCTGGTGCTTTTCAGTCTCGTCTCCATGACTAATTCATGGTTGTGGGCGGGATAGGCCCAAGCACATGCTGCTTAGAATATATAGCCTGTGGACAAGGCTGGATGGCAATGTGTGAACAGCCACCAATCGCCAAAAATCAAGACAGATGGAAAAATAAAGAAATGCTGTTTTTCATTGTTATATAGGTTTTTGGTTGGTCCCCATATTGCAGTGCACTTCATTTCTTTATTTTTCCATCTGTCTTGATTTTTGGCGATTGGTGGCTGTTCACACATTGCCATCCAGCCTTGTCCACAGGCTATATATTCTAAGCAGCATGTGCTTGGGCCTATCCCGCCCACAACCATGAATTAGTCATGGAGACGAGACTGAAAAGCACCAGGTACGTGCTGTGCAGTCCTATTTGTGCATATGTGAGGCCGCATGGCACACTTTAAATAAAAATATTGTAGTGTAGGACGGCCTCAAGAGATTTGCCGTGACGTGGCGAGGTAGCTCGAAAAATTGCAATTTTTTGCCAAAAATCTCATTTTTCAATAGTACATTTTGGAATGTTGGTACTGTGCACACTTTGCAAAACAATATTTTGAGTAGAGGTTGTTTTTATATTGGGATAGGATCTTGGAAATGGGAATAACCCTTTAAGGTTGCCCAGTACATTAACCTAAAGTTAAGTAAAATGGACAGTTTCAGCATCCTTTGTGTTAAATTTAATACCCAGTGATCATTTTACTTTACCAGTGCCAGAATGCCAGCATCTGAAAAGAAGTCGTCCATACACATATTATTTGGCCAATCCCCTCTCTATGATTTATACCCTGTAATTTTGTGCAAATGTTTTTATTGTAGCTATTTTGTCCTCCAGCGTGTGCCTTGACTACTTACTTGCCCATTGTTTGCAGATACATAAGCCTTTTTATTCTTAGGAAATTTATTATTTTATTTAATCTTTATATTATACTTTAAAAATCTGAAAAACAAAGAATTCCTAATGTGATTCTCACGTTTGTCTCTAATCAGAATACCTGATCGCACTTACAGGTCCAATCTCTCTACAATCTCGTAGATTAGTTCGCTTACGGTTGGTGGGATCTGGTGAGAATAGACAAAAACATAACATATTGAAGGATTGCCTCCCCTGCCACTTACTTAGTGCCTTAATTAGCTCATTGATCCGTCTGATAAACTCCAAACGCCAACCATTTAATCAGCCGAATATAGACTGATTTAATCGTTTGACTGTTATTATTAGAGTGTAAAGCGGTATAACCATTTGATTGATGGGCTTGTTTCACTATCTTCACAGTTTTCATAGACGTCTGCCAACAAAACATTGACGTTTAGCTGTGACAGACGGTAGTGCCACTTGAATGAATAGAATTTTTTATTTTTTGTAAGCGTTTGTGGTTAACAGAATAGGTTTAGGGAACAGTACAAAGACGGACATGTTGGCAGAGATAGTGGACACTTAAGGGGAAAGTCTTTACGCTTGTACAAAGTGCACCCGTATTTCATGAACTGATCCATTTGACGACCTCTAGAAGATTGTCATTTACTAACGAAGAATAGGATTAACTTACTCAATGCTGGGACAACATCGTAAGAGTTTTGGCGCTTCAGGTCAGTGACCAATTTGACGTACAGTAAATGTAATAAAACTTACTTGCAGAGCATAGGTTTCACACAATACGAAAAACTACATGTGGGCAAACTCGCAGATATTTAAAAAAAAAAAAAACCCGGTCCAGGACTGGAGTTCAACCCAAACATCTGTTACCTATCCAACCTCATATAAGTCTATGGGGACCTGAACATTGTACAGTAAAATGGTGGTAGAAAGGGATAGGGAGATTAGAGCAGGTCCGTTATACTTACCAGGTCTCCCATACCGCTGTAACACTACTTCCGGGTCCACTCATTAACCCTCATATATATTCACTGCTTGTCCCGGCCACCGTAACTTCCGGCGTCTGTGATTGGTTGCAGTCAGACCAGCCCCCTCCCTGTGTGACAGCATATGTGATTAGTTGGAATCACACACGCTGTCTGTATAGTGATGTAAAAATAAATTGGTGTAGGGTCTCCCCATATTGTGTTTCCCAGCGCAGTTAAAGTATACGGCTGCAGCCCCCATCCCTGTGCTTATGTTGGCTGTGTATTAAAATACAAGGGACCCGATGCAGCTATTTAAAAAAAATAATTTAAAAAAAATGCCGTGTGGTCCCGTCAATTTTGATACCCAGCCATGACAAAGCAGACAGCTGGGAGATGGTATTCTCAGGCTGGTGAGGTTCATGGTTATTGGGCCCCCCTACTCTAAAAATAGCACCCTGCATCCGCCCAGAATTGTTGCACCCATTAGACGTGACAATTCCGGCACTTTACCCGTCTCATACCGATTGCCCTGGTGAGGAGGCAATCGGGGTAATATAAGGGGTTAATGACCGCTCACAGCTGCCACTAAGCCCTACTTTAGTAATGGGCGGCGTCTATGAGATCCCCCCATTACTAATACTGCAAGTGAAAGTAAATAAATATAAACATCGAAAAACTTCTTTATTTGAAATATAATACAAAAAACACCCTCTTTCTCCAATTTATTAACTCCAAACACCCAATTACGAGGTCCACCCGAGGTTCCTCAACGTTCCGGACTCTGCTACATACTGAAGTCACAACATGCGGGCACAGAACATGATCGCACGCTGCAGCTTCTGACTGAGTCGCAGCTGTGAGTGGTGATGTCACTTAGTTTATCCACAGTCACAGGTGGAGGTTCCATTTTACCCCATCTGTGACCGCAGGTAAACCGCCTTCAGCTGACCTCATTGAACTCCGCCACCTCACCACAGGTGAACTCAATCAGTTCAATGAGACCTGCATCTCCTGGCAGAAAGATTTGATGTTTTTTGCCTGTTGTCCCAATGAAGAGAGCTGAGTACTCCAGAAACACATTGACCTGTGCATGAAAATAAAGAAACATTAACTCTTTCATCGATCCGGATTGGTTAATAGCGTGGCTTTGAAAAGTGTGATTGAGTCGCTCGTTAATGGAAAATGAATATTCACTCCCTTCCCCTGTGCACCCGTCTACACCGGCTTCAGTGAATGCAATGTGTGTTAATAGAAATTAATATTGACCCCCTTCCCCCACTCATAATCCCACCCACCCCTTTGGCAGTAATACAGTTGTTTGACTAAATTACTGATGCTGCCACAAAGGATCACATCGCAAAAAAAGGACTGGTTGGCGGCTTTTAAGACCAAAGTGTTTGTGTTTATTTGTGTGCAGCTGTCGCGCTCATGTCAGGATGTCAGCAGAGCCGCCGACTAGTCAGAGCATTGCAATGCGACCCTCAGGCAGTAGTAAGTCTGACTGAGTCACTGATGCCAACACAAGATGGGTGGGCAGGAATATGGGTGGGGGGAAGGGGGAGAATATTTATTTGCAATTTACACGTTCCAATCACTGACATCGGCACAGCAGGGTGGGTGGGAATATGGCGGGAGAAAGGAGTGAATATTCATTTGTCATTAACACACATTCCAATCACTGATGCTGGCGCATGGAGATGGGCGGAGGAAGGTATGAATAATAATTTTCTATCAAATAGGCGGCATGTCACTATAAGCTTTCGTGGTCCTTTAGTAACACAACAAGGTAACGTACACTAATACAAGTTACATATCCTGAAAGGGCTGCCCTATTGCAGTACACTAATGATAGTCTGGTACACAACTAGGGCTTATTCTTGGAGTTGGGCTTAAATCATAAGAAACAAACTTGAAGTAAATACAAAGATGTTCATGGACGTAACAATGTGAAGAAAAATCAACAGTTTTTTTTACTTTTTTTTCCATTACTGAAAAGCTATATATGTATATATACTAGCTGTACTACCCGGCTTCGCCCGGGTTAATAACTGTTGTTAACAAAATAAATATATTACCAAAAATTTATTTTGCACACAAAAACCACAGAACAAATAGAAATGTAATTATTAAAAGGCAAAAAGTAAGCTAATAGAAGCATTTTACAACACAGATTTAACTAAATTGGCCAAGTAATGTGCTCCGTCTGTCTCTTTCCAGGTCTGTCTCTTTCCAGGTCTGTCTCTTTCCAGGTCTGTCTCTTTCCAGGTCTGTCTCTTTCCAGGTCTGTCTCTTTCCAGGTCTGTCTCTTTCCAGGTCTGTCTCTTTCCAGGTCTGTCTCTTTCCAGGTCTGTCTCTTTCCAGGTCTGTCTCTTTCCAGGTCTGTCTCTTTCCAGGTCTGTCTCTTTCCAGGTCTGTCTCTTTCCCCGTCCGTCTGTCTCTTTCCCCGTCCGTCTGTCTCTTTCCCCGTCCGTCTGCCTCTTTCCCCGTCCGTCTGCCTCTTTCCCCGTCCGTCTGCCTCTTTCCCCGTCCGTCTGCCTCTTTCCCCGTCCGTCTGCCTCTTTCCCCGTCCGTCTGCCTCTTTCCCCGTCCGTCTGCCTCTTTCCCCGTCCGTCTGCCTCTTTCCCCGTCCGTCTGCCTCTTTCCCCGTCCGTCTGCCTCTTTCCCCGTCCGTCTGCCTCTTTCCCCGTCCGTCTGTCGCTTTCCCCGTCCGTCTGTCGCTTTCCCCGTCTCCCCACCGACATCTTATTACCTCACATATAAGCTTCTTATTCTATGAATGTCTTTTGTTCCTATAGCAACCACTCACAGCTCTTACTAATAACCTGTAGTTCCAGGCTCCATTTACCTTAATGGAGCCATGTTTTTTGGAGAGTAACTGTAAAGCGCGGGGTTACATTTTCCTGTCAAAACATAGTCTACGACGTTCCCTGGGTCACATGAGGTGTCTGTGCAAAATTTCGTGATTGTAAATGCGTCGGTGCGGATACACTTTTTGATTCCCTTATTCCCCATTATGTAGATAGGGGAAAAATTGATTGGTAAATTGGAACTCGCGGGGTTAAAATTTTGCCTCACAACATACAGTGCTGGCCAAAAGTATTGGCACCCCTGCAATTCTGTCAGATAATACTCAGTTTCTTCTTGAAATGATTGCAATCACAAATTCTTTGGTATTATTATCTTCATTTATTTTGCTTGCAATGAAAAAACACAAAAGAGAATGAAACGAAAATCAAATCATTAATCATTTCACACAAAGCTCCAAAAATGGCCCGGACAAAAGTATTGGCACCCTCAGCCTAATACTTGCTTGCACAACCTTTAGCCAAAATAACTGCGAACAACCGCTTCCGGTAACCATCAATGAGTTTCTTACAATGCTCTCCTGGAATTTTAGACCATTCTTCTTTGGCAAACTGCTCCAGGTCCCTGAGATTTGAAGGGTGCCTTCTCCAAACTGCCATTTTGAGATCTCTCCACAGGTTTTCTATGGGATTCAGGTCTGGACTCATTGCTGCCCACTTTAGTAGTCTCCAGTGCTTTCTCTCAAACCATTTTCTAGTGCTTTTTGAAGTGTGTTTTGGGTCATTGTCCTGCTGGAAGACCCATGACCTCTGAGGAAGACCCAGCTTTCTCACACTGGGCCCTACATTATGCTGCATGCAAAATCTGTTGGTAGTCTTCAGACTTCATAAGCCATGCACACGGTCAAGCAGTTCAGTGCCAGAGGCAGCAAAGCAACCCCAAAACATCAGGGAACCTCCACCATGTTTGACTGTACGGACTGTGTTCTTTTCTTTGAATGCCTCTTTTTTTTTTTTTTTTTTTCCTGTAAACTCTATATTGATGGCTTTTCCCAAAAAGCTCTACTTTTGTCTTATCTGACCAGAGAACATTCCTCAAACGTTTTAGGCTTTCTCAGGTAAGTTTTGGCAAACTCCAGCCTGGCTTTTTTATGTCTCGGGGTAAGAAGTGGGGTCTTCCTGGGTATCCTACCATACAGTCCCTTTTCATTCAGACACCGACTGATAGTACGGGTTGACACTGTTGTATCCTCGGACTGCAGGGCAGCTTGAACTTGTTTGGATGTTAGTCGAGGTTCTTTATCCACCATCCGCACAATCTTGCGTTGAAATCTCTCGTCAATTTTTATTTTCCTTCCACATCTAGGGAGGTTAGCCACAGTGCCATGGGCTTTAAACTTCTTGATGACACTGCGCACCGTAGACACAGGAACTTTCAGGTCTTTGGAGATGGACTTGTAGCCTTGAGATTGCTCATGCTTCCTCACAATTTGGATTCTCAAGTCCTCAGACAGTTCTTTGGTCTTCTTTCTTTTCTCCATGCTCAATGTGGTACACACAAGGACACAGGACAGATGTTGAGTCAACTTTAATCCATGTCAACTGGCTGCAAGTGTGATTTAGTTATTGCCAACACCTGTTAGGTGCCACAGGTAAGTTACAGGTGATGTTAATTACACAAATTAGAGACGCATGACATGATTTTTCAAACCGTGCCAATACTTTTGTCCACCCCCTTTTTTATGTATGGTGTGGAATTATATCCAATTTGGCTTTGACAATTTTTTTTTTCTTTTTCTTTTTCAATGAAGACAAATTAAATGAAGATAATACCAAAGAATTTGTGATTGCAATCATTTTCAAGAAGAAGCGGAGTATTATCTGACAGAATTGCAGGGGTGCCAATACTTTTGGCCAGCACTGTAGCCTATGACGCTCTCGGGGTCCAGACGTGCGAGTGTGCAAACGTTTGTGGCTGTAGCTGCGACGGTGCAGATGCCAATCCCGGACACACACACACACACACACACGCACACACGCACACACTGTACATACATACACGCATTCAGCTTTATATATTAGAAAGTGTGTGTGTGTATATATTCATATAATGTATATACATATGTATACTGAACATGCAGTCAGATTGGTCCTAGATTTTCATTTAGTTTTTTGTTTTTTTTTGTCATTCTGAAAATAACTCAATAAGTCACTTACTTACCCTTAGTAGAGCACACGTACCCTTTTTATTCATTATTTTCCGTGCTTTTTTGGGGATGAAAAAAGCATTTTACAGTAACAACAAAACGAATGAGGCTTCCAAAATTTCATTCACACTTTTCATTTTTTTTCCCCTGGTTGTTTGTTTTTTTTGCAAAGCACATCATGTTAATTCTTTCAGTATTTCTAATTCAGTTTTTCCTCCATTGAGCGCAAAATGGCTTAGCACCAAAAGAAATTAATCACCGACACTATGTGTGAACATGCCTCATTGTGAAAAGTATCCCAGCCTCCTGTTCAGTCTGTACGGGAATATTCTGTACACATTCATGCTGGAATATAATATTTTTTTTCTTTTTACGTAGATTGAACAATTTTACCCATAAAGAGTACGAGGGTTTGACTGAAACCACAGCTCTGTTATTATAGTGGCTTGCTATCTAGGACAACATGGACACTAATGTAATAATTACGATTATTGTTCCCTGTCAGTAAATACACTGCAGTTTTCGGTTTACCTTGGATCCATGTACTCACCACAATATCCTGTAGACGGTGAACTAAGCATCCACAATTATATGCCTATATTTTGCTGATGTGTTTTTTTTATTGTAATGACGGTATATAGTATAACATAGTCCCAAACACATGAATTATTTTGTCGTGAAGTCATATCCAACCAGTGTCTTGTGACCACATTTTCCTTACCTCTCCCAATATACATGGTCATTTTGGCTTGGAGGGGAAAGCTAGGGTCCCAAGATGACCAAAGTAAGGGCAGGATGAGAAGTAAGTCCCTTACTAATACACACTTTACTCTTCTGAGAAGTGGAGTACTTATCTTAAGCGATGAAGCTTGCTTTTTCAATCTGTATTTTATTTTATCCCAAAGACATTTCATAGATATAGGTCATAACGAAGCAAGCCAATGACTTGCCTGTCAAAACTGAGAAACTTTTTTTGTGAACCTTTCTTTGTGCAAAGGTTGAGAAAGACAGTACTTTAAAATTGCAGCCCTCAGGGTAAGCTATGACATACAGAACCAGATAATCATTCCTCTCCCACCAAATATTTGGCGCTACATGTTAACACTGCTCCCCAACCTTTTTGACCTTTAGAGCCACATTCAGCTATGAAAGTGTTGCGAGCCACATCCAGCTCTGAGAGAGGGTTATGTGCCACAATCTGCTCTGAGAGAGGGTTGCGTGCCACATCCAGCACTGAGAGAGCGTTGCGTGCCACATCCAGCACTGAGAGAGGGTCGCGTGCCACATCCAGCACTGAGAGAGGGTCGCGTGCCACATCCAGCACTGAGAGAGGGTCGCGTGCCACATCCAGCACTGAGAGAGGGTCGCGTGCCACATCCAGCACTGAGAGAGGGTCGCGTGCCACATCCAGCTCTGAGAGAGCGTTGCGTGCCACATCCAACGCTGAGAGAGGGTCGCGTGCCACATCCAACGCTGAGAGAGGGTCGCGTGCCACATCCAGCGCTGAGAGAGGGTCGCGTGCCACATCCAGCGCTGAGAGAGGGTCGCGTGCCACATCCAGCGCTGAGAGAGGGTCGCGTGCCACATCCAGCGCTGAGACGCTGAGAGAGGGTCGCGTGCCACATCCAGCACTGAGAGAGGGTCGCGTGCCACATCCAGCACTGAGAGAGGGTCGCGTGCCACATCCAGCACTGAGAGAGGGTCGCGTGCCACATCCAACACTGAGAGAGGGTCGCGTGCCACATTCAGCAATGAGAGAGGGTCGCGTGCCACATCCAGCAATGAGAGAGGGTCGCGTGCCACATCCAGCACTGAGAGAGGGTCGCGTGCCACATCCAGCACTGAGAGAGGGTCGCGTGCCACATCCAGCACTGAGAGAGGGTCGCGTGCCACATCCAGCACTGAGAGAGGGTCGCGTGCCACATCCAGCACTGAGAGAGGGTCGCGTGCCACATCCAGCACTGAGAGAGGATCGCGTGCCACATCCAGCTCTGAGAGAGGGTCGCGTGCCACATCCAGCAGTGTGAGAGGGTCGCGTGCCACATCCAGCAGTGTGAGAGGGTCGCGTGCCACATCCAGCACTGAGAGAGGGTCGCGTGCCACATCCAGCACTGAGAGAGGGTTATGTGCCACAATCTGCTCTGAGAGGGTCGCGTGCCACATCCAGCACTGAGAGAGGGTCGCGTGCCCCATCCAGCACCGGGAGAGGGTCGCGTGCCCCATCCAGCACCGAGAGAGGGTCGCGTGCCCAATCCAGCACCGAGAGAGGGTCGCGTGCCCCATCCAGCACCGAGAGAGGGTCGCGTGCCCCATCCAGCACCGAGAGAGGGTCGCGTGCCCCATCCAGCACCGAGAGAGGGTCGCGTGCCCCATCCAGCACCGAGAGAGGGTCGCGTGCCCCATCCAGCACCGAGAGAGGGTCGCGTGCCCCATCCAGCACCGAGAGAGGGTCGCGTGCCCCATCCAGCACCGAGAGAGGATCGCGTGCCACAATCAGCTCTCGCTCCCTACACAGTAGTTACACCAAAAGACCCCATTACCAGTATGATGACAGCCAAAGCTTTTCCACAGAAATCACCACACTGAGGCAGTATCCAGGAGTTCCTATCTTACCCCCATTCAGATGTGCTCTTTTACGTGGGGCTACTCACAAATGTCACCATCTGGAGACCTGCTCTTCATAGCTGTTTGCTAGTCCTGGTGTAAGTGCACCTATCTGGCAGACAGCCGTGAGCCACATCATAATCCCAAGAAACACAATTGACTCCCGATCCACAGGTTGGGAACCCCTGTGTTAAGGCATACTGCCCCATACACAATAAATGGCTGTCAGCTGACAGCTATTTCTACCAACTTTTATGTGCATATTTGTTCTATTGAAAGAGGGTGGATAAATTGCTGACAAAACAGTTTGGCAGCAAATAGGATCAAAGGTGTTGAAATTGAATTTGACCGATCTTTCTCTTCCTTGGATCTGCTATTAGCAGAGTGTCTGTTGACCTTCAAACACATTAGGTAGTCTGATGATACTGCCAAAATCAGCGGGTTCAAACAACATTTACCTAATGTGTACTGATGTCTTTTAGATTTCACACTTTACTCCAGAGAGCTTGATTTCTCTGCTCCAAGTTATGAAATTTGAGTCCATTAACCTTTTAGTATAGGTTTTTATTCTGAGATCCTACCCATTGGCTGGACCTTTGTAGTTTGTGTTGCTGAGGATACTTTATGCAGAACATTGTCCTGTACTGTCAACTTAAATTAGGGTACTTTCACACTTGCGTTGAACGGCATCCGTCACAATGCATTGTGTGACGGATGCGTAGTAAATAGTGTGATATAAAGGCAACGGATTCCTGTGAAATAACGTGTTGCGTTAAGCCGAGAGAGAGAGCGCACCCATAATCACCGCACACATCCCGGCACTACCGCACCCATTATCTCCGCGCACACACACAGGCACTACCACACCCATCATCAACACACACACGCAGGCACTACCGCACTCATCACTGCACCCATCATCACTGCACACACGCAGGCACTACCACCCCCATCATCACCGCATACATGCAGGCACTACCGCACCCACGCTCCAATCATCACTGCACACATCCCGGCACTACCGCCCCCATCATCATCACCGCACACACGCAGGCACTACCGCCCCCATCATCACCGCACACACGCAAGCACTATCATCATCCTCCATCATCATGATCATCATCCACAGCCCGGCACTACCACCCCCATCATCACCGCACACACGCAGGCACTACCGCCCCCATCATCATCACCGCACACACTACCTCAGTGACGTCCCCGCTGACAGCGCGACTCACTTCAGTTGCTGCCTGGAGCTGATAGAGAGCGGCAGTGTTCTACGGCCGCTCCTGTCAGCTTCATGTAGCAGAGCTGGATGCGTCGCAGGACCTCTTGTGGAATACGCCGGACCTGGAGGGGTATTTGGGGATTAATAAAGTGGTGAAAGAGGTTTTTTTTTTTATCTTTTATTCCAAATAAAGTATTTTTTCGGGTGTATGTGTTTATTTACTTTCACTTACAGGTTAATCATTGTGGGTGTCTCATAGACGACTGCCATGATTAACGTGGGACGTAGTGGCAGCTATGGGCTGCTGCCATTAACCCCTTATTACCTCGATTGCCACCGTACCAGGGCAATTCGGGATGAGCCTGGTAGAGTCCCGGGACTGTCGCATCTAATAGATACGGCAATTCTGGGCGGCTGCTGGCTGATATTTTTAGGCTGGGGGGGCTCCCCATAACGTGGGGCTCCCCATCCTGAGAATACCAGCCTTCAGCCGTGTGGCTTTACCCTGGCTGGTATCAAAATTGGGGGGACCACACGCCGTCTTTTTAATCATTTACTTATTTCTTGTACTGCATGATATAGACCCGTCCACCGGTGACTGTGATTGGTTGCAGTCAGACACGCCCCCACGCTGAGTGACAGCTGTCTCACTGCAACCAATCATAGGCGCCAGTGGGCAGGGGAAGCAGTGAATACTAAATGGAATAATGAGCAGCCGACATTTTCAAAAGATGAAAAGCCGCAAGAGCAGTGTGACAGCTGTGCAGTGCCGCGACGGTGATCGGTGAGTATGAGAGAGGGGGTGAGAGAGAGAGAGACCGACATTGACAGAGAGAGAGAGAGAGACCAACAGAGAGATCGAGGCAGAGAGAGAGAGACCGATCGACAGAAAGAGAGACCAGGAGTGCTTTTAAACGATTAAGAACGTTCTGCTGGACATGCTGAGCATGCTCAGTAGAATGTGACGGAATCCTGCACTGGAATCCGTCGCCAAACACATGGCGACGGAATCCAGCACCATAGACATTCATTATGCCTCATAACGGATCCCAACGGAATCCTGCGGAGTGCGTTTTTTTACAGCAACAAAGCAACAAAAAACGCCACATTCAGCGTTCCTTCCGCCCGACGGTCACCAACAAAACAACTGATGCGCCGCGGGGCGGATGCAATGCAAGACCATCCGTTGCTATCCGTAGCTAATAGAAGTCTATGAGGAATAAACGTTTTCCTGCAACGATTACCGTAATTCCTCAAGGCAGCGGATTGCAACGGATGCCGTTCAACGGAAGTGTGAAAGCAGCCTTAAGCAGTTTGTATATGACAGAAATTTTACCCGTTGACTTTTTGTATAGTCCTTTTGTAGAAAACATCATCTTGGGACTTCAGCATTGGAAGCCACCGGCTGTGAACCTTCCCTGCTATGGACCTTTCATGGGCAGAAAATATAGTGGTTCCAAGGTCTGAGTCAAACATATGAGCAAGACGGAGCCTTGCATAGGAACTCCCTTAGATAAATCCATGATACAAAGCAGTGATTTGCAAAGTTGAACCTATACATATACAGACAGACAAATAGATGTCACATTCTCTATTGGATGCAGAGACCTAACGATCTTGGTTGCAAAGGATGCCACCGTGCTCGGAGTGCCAGGCCTGTTTTCAGCTGAGTGTGCATTCGGGGACACACATCTAGTTGAAATCTATTGTGGAGCACAGAGCCACAGACTCCCTTGCTGCAGTTCCTGCACATGCTGCAGTTGCACATGCTGCAGTTGCACATGCTGCAGTTGCACATGCTGCAGTTGCTGCAGTTCCTGCACATGACAGAGGTCTATTAGGGGTACTTTGCACGCTGCAACATCGCTAGCCTATTATAGCAATGCCGAGCGCGATAGTCCCCGCCCCCGTCGCAGATGCGATCGTTTGTGATAGCTGCCGTAGCGAACATTATCGCTACGGCAGCTTCACACGTACTTACCTGTCCTGCGACGTCGCTCTGGCCGGCAACCCGCCTCCTTCCTAAGTGGGCGGGTCGTGCGGCGTCACAGCGACGTCACACGGCAGGCGGCCAATAGAAGCGGAGGGGCGGAGATGAGCGGGACGTAAACATCCCGCCCACCTTCTTCCTTCCTCATTGCAGGCGGGACGCAGGTAAGGAGATGTTCTTCGCTCCTGCGGCTTCATACACAGCGATGTGTGCTGCCGCAGGAGCGAGGAACAACATCGTACCTGTTGCTGCAGCGAAATTATGGAAATGACAGACACTACACAGATCACCGATTTTTGACGCTTTTGGGATCGTTTATCGGTGCTTCTAGGCTTTACACGTTGCAACGTCGTTAGAGACGCCGGATGTGCGTCACTTTCGATTTGACCACGACGAGATCGCGGTAGCGATGTCGCAACGTGCAAAGTACCCCTTAGAGTCTGGCAGGTGACATATGACCATTAACCAGTGCAATATCGCTACTTGTAAACTGCTTTTAAAATGCTGATCTTGGTGAGCGCGCATGTTGGAGTAAGACGCTCCTGATTCATTAAGATGCACACACTTGTTAATGAATCTGACATGTCTGAGTGGTGTGTGCCTCAGTGTTCTTTGCTCCAGCTTTCCTGGTGTAAGGTACACTACAGCCCATTACATATTTTGGTGGAACTGGACAAAACGTGTGAAAAAATGCAAAAACTGTAAAATTTTTGAGCAACAAGACGATGGTGTGTTTTATCACAGAAGCGAGTGTTTCTGCCGCATTCAGCTCTCTGACCTCATCATAAATCAAGTAAATGAGGTAGGAGCTCCGGTGGCTGTTGAGCTCCTATGTCACGGACTTGATGAGCTCACATTACTGATGACATGCAGAAACCCTCACTTGTATGATAAAACAAACAGGGATGGCAATGTTATCTCACAGAAAGAAGCAGTTGGGAGCCCCGATATGTCATCTGTATACTCAATTATGCTTCCTCTCTTGGCCAATAGATACGGTATATCTACATATATTCTATATACAACATAATTCTATACAGTAAAGTCACAACCAGACATAGAGACGGTCAATATGATTTATTTTTATGAATATTTTGTCTAAATTCCCTATCAGAATGTCTTTGTAATGTGGGAGGAAACCGGAGAACCCGGAGGAAACCCACGCAAACACGGGGAGAACATACAAACTCCTTGCAGATGGTGTCCTTGGTGGGATTTGAACCCAGGACCCCAGCGCTGCAAGACACTGCAGTGCTAACCACTGAGCCACCGTGCCGCCCGTATGTGGAATATGTGAGAACAGTCTGGAGCTGCAGCTGATCTCTGCGCATGATGGAATCTGTCTCCATGGAGCCGATGAGAATCTGTGGATCATGATGGAAATGACCTGTAACTTCTGTAGATTTCTGGAAAGAGAAGACGACAAGATATTACATCACATCAACAGATTCCTAAAGGAAATACAAAGGAGCTGGAGACTGGAAGAAAAGAAGCAAATTCTAATATATACTTACATGAAGCGCAGGTCGCTCTGATCCAGTTCCTTTAATGGTTTATAATAGACTTGGACCTTCTGTCTGTAAAAAGGAAAAAAAACAACAATATTATGTTACATCTAATATACAGATCATGGGGCGGACAGAGAAGAGGAAATGAGGGGGAACTTACCATCCGCTGTTTTGGGATGTCCACGTTTATAGTCCTTCATGCTTGGGGAGAAGTGACCAAAGAGACCAGAACAACTAGAAGATAAAGAGGATTTTTTTTCCAGCCTTCAAAATAATGCAGATTTCTGTGAAGAGAAAATGACAAATCATTATATCCAGTGGCATAACTAGAGTTCGATGGGCCCCGCTGTAAGATTTGGACCTGACCTCCCCCTCCCCAGCTTTTCCATGCTCTGCTTCGCCGCTTTCCCTCAGCACCTGGCTTTTCCATGATTTGCTCTACATCTTTCCCTTAGCACCCAGCTTTCCTACTTCTCTGCTATATATCTTTTCCTTAGCACCCAGCTTTCCTATGCTCTGCTATATGTATTTCTCTCAGCATCCAGCTTTCCCAAGCTTTGCTATGCATCTTTCCCTCACCACCCAGCTTTCCTATCCTCTGCTATATATCTTTCAGCACCCAGCTTTCCCATGATATCAGAACATGGAAAACTGGGTGATGAAAGAAAGATGTATAGCAGAGCATGGGAAAGCTGGGTGCTGAGAGAAAGATGTATAGCAGAGCATGGGAAAGCTGGGTGCTGAAAGATGTATAGCAGAGCATGGGAAAGTTGGGTGATAAGGGAAAGTACTTCTTTCACTCAGTAACCAGCTTTCCTATCCCATGCTTGTATCTTTGGCCCTATTCTGGTATTATATATAGCACCTTGTGCCCCCAGGACCCGCAGGGGTCTCGACCATGATCGTTCTGCCCCTGATTTTATCATATGAATAGATTCCTAGTAAAATGAGCTGGAGACTAAAAGAAATTGAATCCTAATATTTACTTACATGAAGTACAGGTTTTTCTGATCTAATTCTTCATTGTTTTCCAAACTTTTTTGACTTTCCTTCTACAAAGAGGAGAAAGCAGCAATTATTTCTATGTTACATGTAATATACATATCACTGGACAGAGGCAATGAGTGATGACTTACCGTCCGGTGTTTGGGGGACGTCCTGTATTTCACCCTTCATGTTAGTTACTGACTAAAGCTGATGATAAACTAGAAAACAGAACAGCAAGACGTTAAAGATGATTTATTTATTTTTCTGCCTTCAGATTAGTTGTAATGAATGTAGGGATCCCTTACTTGGGCTGGAACTCAAGATGGTCTCTTCCACTGCCCGCACCATGAACATCTTCAGATGTCATTGTGGTGCGTTTCTGAAGCAGTGGTTACGGCACAGGGGGCAGTGAGGGCTGGAGCGCAGCCAGTCAGAAATGCAAACCGAATGGAAAAAGTGGTTGCAGGGGACGACTGTGAGCTGCACTCCGATCTGATAGTCCTCTATACATATGGGACATTTCTCGCCCTCCTCCTGTGAGGTTACATTCCTTGTTGGGAGTCTCGCAATTAACCGAGCTCTCCTGCTAACCCTACCACGCCTTCTCCTTGGCACAGGTACATTTTGTACAGGTTGCTCAACCTGTGGCAGTGGTGGTGGGATCACAGGCTCTGCCTGCGGTTGAATGGGTGCGTGGATGGATGGTGACGGCCCAACAGGCTCTGCCTGCGGTTGAATAGGTGCATGGATGGATGGTGACGGCCCAACAAGGACTGGTCTTAGAGGAGAGCGGCTTCTATCTCTACTACTGCCCCTGCTGCCCTCCGCTGTTGAGCTGGAGGGCCCGGCAGGGGCTAGTCTAGGAGGAGAGCGGCTTCTTTCTCTGCTCCTGCCACTGCTGCCCTCCGCTGTTGAGCTGGAGGGCCCGACATAAGCTGGTCTTAGAGGAGAGCGGCTTCTTTCCCTGCCGTCTTCTTGTCCCCTACGATGTGTAGGATCGCTGTCACGTCTTCCTCTCCTCTCA